>NW_027487017.1:0-18316 GCF_050908995.1 Andrena cerasifolii | reverse complement strand
TATACCTATTTCCACTTCATGTTCTCATGATATATTGGCCAAAATCTGGCGATAATTTTCAGAATACACAAAATTGCGCTTTATAACAGGAGAACATGCCGTCGAAAGAAATGGCACAAAGTAACGTCTCCGGAGAGCAAATCAATGAGCGAGACGTGGCGCAGATGTTTCGAGACAGTGACTGTTTAACGAAGAGACGCAGAATTTTCGAACGCCTCTTGAAAGGCCTGCGCCTCTTATTAGCAACTTTAAGGCGATGCCTTTGAAGCCGAAATTTAGTATACCGCTTTCCACTTCATGTTCTCCTGATATATTGGCCAAAATCTGGTGAATATATTCAGAACGCACAAAATTGCGCTTTGTAACAGGAGAACATGCCGTCGAAAGAGATGGCACAAAGTAACGTCTCCGGAGAGCAAATCAAAGAGCGAGAAGTGGCGCAGATGTTTCGAGACAGTGACTGTTTAACGAAGAGACGCAGAATTTTCGAACGCCTCTTGAAAGGCCTGCGCCTCTTATTAGCAACTTTAAGGCGATGCCTTTCAAGCCGAAATTTAGTATACCCCTTTCCACTTCATGTTCTCATGATATATTGGCCAAAATCTGGCGAAAATTTCGAGAATGCACAAAATTGCGCTTTATAACAGGAGAACATGCCGTCGAAAGAAATGGCACAAAGTAACGTCTCCGGAGAGCAAATCAATCAGCGAGAAGTGGCGCAGATGTTTCGAGGCAGTGACTGTTTAACGAAGAGACGCAGAATTTTCGAACGCGTCTTGAAAGGCCTGCGCCTCTTATTAGCAACTTTAAGGCGATGCCTTTGAATCCGAAATTTAGTATACCTATTTCCACTTCATGTTCTCCTGATATATTGGCCAAAATCTGGTGAAAATATTCAGAACGCACAAAATTGTGCTTTGTAACAGGAGAACATGCCATCGAAAGGGATGGCACAAAGTAACGTCTCCAGAGAGCAAATCAATGAGCGAGATGTGGCGCAGATGATTCGAGGCAGTGACTGTTTAACGAAGAGACGCAGAATTTTCGAACGCCTCTTGAAAGGCCTGCGCCTCTTATTAGCAACTTTAAGGCGATGCCTTTCAAGCCGAAATTTAGTATACCCCTTTCCACTTCATGTTCTCATGATATATTGGCCAAAATCAGGCGAAAATTTCGAGAATGCACAAAATTGCGCTTTATAACAGGAGAACATGCCGTCGAAAGAAATGGCACACAGTAACGTCTCCGGAGAGCAAATCAAAGAGCGAGAAGTGGCGCAGATGTTTCGAGACAGTGACTGTTTAACGAAGAGACGCAGAATTTTCGAACGCCTCTTGAAAGGCCTGCGCCTCTTATTAGCAACTTTAAGGCGATGCCTTTGAAGCCGAAATTTAGTATACCTCTTTCCACTTCGGGTTCTCATGATATAGTGGCCAAAATCAGGCGAAAATTTCGAGAATGCACAAAATTGCGCTTTATAACAGGAGAACATGCCGTCGAAAGAAATGGCACACAGTAACGTCTCCGGAGAGCAAATCAAAGAGCGAGAAGTGGCGCAGATGTTTCGAGACAGTGACTGTTTAACGAAGGGACGCAGAATTTTCGAACGCCTCTTGAAAGGCCTGCGCCTCTTATTAGCAACTTTAAGGCGATGCCTTTGAAGCCGAAATTTAGTATACCTCTTTCCACTTCGTGTTCTCATGATATAGTGGCCAAAATCAGGCGAAAATTTCGAGAATGCACAAAATTGTGCTTTGTAACAGGAGAACATGCCATCGAAAGGGATGGCACAAAGTAACGTCTCCAGAGAGCAAATCAATGAGCGAGATGTGGCGCAGATGATTCGAGGCAGTGACTGTTTAACGAAGAGACGCAGAATTTTCGAACGCCTCTTGATAGGCCTCCGCCTCTTATTTCCAACTTTAAGGCGATGCATTTGAAGCTGAAATTTAGTATACCTATTTCGAATTCATGTTCTCCTGATATATTGGCCAAAATCTGGTGAATATATTCAGAACGCACAAAATTGCGCTTTGTAACAGGAGAACATGCCGTCGAAAGAGATGGCACAAAGTAACGTCTCCGGAGAGCAAATCAAAGAGCGAGAAGTGGCGCAGATGTTTCGAGACAGGTGACTGTTTAACGAAGAGACGCAGAATTTTCGAACGCGTCTTGAAAGGCCTGCGCCTCTTATAGCAACTTTAAGGCGATGCCTTTGAATCCGAAATTTAGTATACCTATTTCCACTTCATGTTCTCCTGATATATTGGCCAAAATCTGGTGAAAATATTCAGAACGCACAAAATTGTGCTTTGTAACAGGAGAACATGCCATCGAAAGGGATGGCACAAAGTAACGTCTCCAGAGAGCAAATCAATGAGCGAGATGTGGCGCAGATGATTCGAGGCAGTGACTGTTTAACGAAGAGACGCAGAATTTTCGAACGCCTCTTGAAAGGCCTGCGCCTCTTATTAGCAACTTTAAGGCGATGCCTTTCAAGCCGAAATTTAGTATACCTCTTTCCACTTCATGTTCTCCTGATATATTGGACAAAATCTGGCGAATATTTGCAGAATGCACAAAACTGCGCTTTGTAACAGGAGAACATGCCGTCGAAAGAGATGGCACAAAGTAACGTCTCCGGAGAGCAAATCTAAGAGCGAGGAGTGGCACAGATATTTCGAGACAGTGACTGCTTAACGAAGAGACGCAGAATTTTCGAACGCCTCTTGAAAGGCTTGCGCCTCTTATTAGCAACTTTAAGGCGATGCCTTTGAAGCTGAAATTTAGTATACCTATTTCCACTTCATGTTCTCATGATATATTGGCCAAAATCTGGCGAAAATTTCGAGAATGCACAAAATTGCGCTTTATAACAGGAGAACATGCCGTCGAAAAAAATGGCACAAAGTAACGTCTCCGGAGAGCAAATCAATCAGCGAGAAGTGGCGCAGATGTTTCGAGGCAGTGACTGTTTAACGAAGAGACGCAGAATTTTCGAACGCGTCTTGAAAGGCCTGCGCCTCTTATTAGCAACTTTAAGGCGATGCCTTTGAATCCGAAATTTAGTATACCTATTTCCACTTCATGTTCTCCTGATATATTGGCCAAAATCTGGTGAAAATATTCAGAACGCACAAAATTGCGCTTTGTAACAGGAGAACATGCCGTCGAAAGAGATGGCACAAAGTAACGTCTCCGGAGAGCAAATCAAAGAGCGAGAAGTGGCGCAGATGTTTCGAGACAGTGACTGGTTAACGAAGAGACGCAGAATTTTCGAACGCCTCTTGAAAGGCCTGCGCCTCTTATTTGCAACTTTAAGGCGATGCCTTTGAAGCCGAAATTTAGTATACCTCTTTCCACTTCATGTTCTCCTGATATATTGGACAAAATCTGGCGAATATTTGCAGAATGCACAAAACTGCGCTTTGTAACAGGAGAACATGCCGTCGAAAGAGATGGCACAAAGTAACGTCTCCGGAGAGCAAATCTAAGAGCGAGGAGTGGCACAGATATTTCGAGACAGTGACTGCTTAACGAAGAGACGCAGAATTTTCGAACGCCTCTTGAAAGGCTTGCGCCTCTTATTAGCAACTTTAAGGCGATGCATTTGAAGCTGAAATTTAGTATACCTCTTTCCACTTCATGTTCTCATGATACATTGGCCAAAGTTTGGCGATAATTTTCAGAATGCACAAAATTGGGCTTTGTAACAGGAGAACATGCCGTCGAAAGAAATGGCACAAAGTAACGTCTCCGGAGAGCAAATCAATCAGCGAGAAGTGGCGCAGATGTTTCGAGGCAGTGACTGTTTAACGAAGAGACGCAGAATTTTCGAACGCGTCTTGAAAGGCCTGCGCCTCTTATTAGCAACTTTAAGGCGATGCCTTTGAATCCGAAATTTAGTATACCTATTTCCACTTCATGTTCTCCTGATATATTGGCCAAAATCTGGTGAAAATATTCAGAACGCACAAAATTGTGCTTTGTAACAGGAGAACATGCCATCGAAAGGGATGGCACAAAGTAACGTCTCCAGAGAGCAAATCAATGAGCGAGATGTGGCGCAGATGATTCGAGGCAGTGACTGTTTAACGAAGAGACGCAGAATTTTCGAACGCCTCTTGAAAGGCCTGCGCCTCTTATTAGCAACTTTAAGGCGATGCCTTTCAAGCCGAAATTTAGTATACCCCTTTCCACTTCATGTTCTCATGATATATTGGCCAAAATCTGGTGAATATATTCAGAACGCACAAAATTGCGCTTTGTAACAGGAGAACATGCCGTCGAAAGAGATGGCACAAAGTAACGTCTCCGGAGAGCAAATCAAAGAGCGAGAAGTGGCGCAGATGTTTCGAGACAGTGACTGTTTAACGAAGAGACGCAGAATTTTCGAACGCCTCTTGAAAGGCCTGCGCCTCTTATTAGCAACTTTAAGGCGATGCCTTTCAAGCCGAAATTTAGTATACCCCTTTCCACTTCATGTTCTGATGATATATTGGCCAAAATCTGGCGAAAATTTCGAGAATGCACAAAATTGCGCTTTATAACAGGAGAACATGCCGTCGAAAGAAATGGCACAAAGTAACGTCTCCGGAGAGCAAATCAATCAGCGAGAAGTGGCGCAGATGTTTCGAGGCAGTGACTGTTTAACGAAGAGACGCAGAATTTTCGATCGCGTCTTGAAAGGCCTGCGCCTCTTATTAGCAACTTTAAGGCGATGCCTTTGAATCCGAAATTTAGTATACCTATTTCCACTTCATGTTCTCCTGATATATTGGCCAAAATCTGGTGATAATATTCAGAACGCACAAAATTGCGCTTTGTAACAGGAGAACATGCCGTCGAAAGAGATGGCACAAAGTAACGTCTCCGGAGAACAAATCAAAGAGCGAGAAGTGGCGCAGATGTTTCGAGACAGTGACTGGTTAACGAAGAGACGCAGAATTTTCGAACGCCTCTTGAAAGGCCTGCGCCTCTTATTTGCAACTTTAAGGCGATGCCTTTGAAGCCGAAATTTAGTATACCTCTTTCCACTTCATGTTCTCCTGATATATTGGACAAAATCTGGCGAATATTTTCAGAATGCACAAAACTGCGCTTTGTAACAGGAGAACATGCCGTCGAAAGAAATGGCACAAAGTAACGTCTCCGGAGAGCAAATCAATCAGCGAGAAGTGGCGCAGATGTTTCGAGGCAGTGACTGTTTAACGAAGAGACGCAGAATTTTCGAACGCGTCTTGAAAGGCCTGCGCCTCTTATTAGCAACTTTAAGGCGATGCCTTTGAATCCGAAATTTAGTATACCTATTTCCACTTCATGTTCTCCTGATATATTGGCCAAAATCTGGTGAAAATATTCAGAACGCACAAAATTGTGCTTTGTAACAGGAGAACATGCCCTCGAAAGGGATGGCACAAAGTAACGTCTCCAGAGAGCAAATCAATGAGCGAGATGTGGCGCAGATGATTCGAGGCAGTGACTGTTTAACGAAGAGACGCAGAATTTTCGAACGCCTCTTGAAAGGCCTGCGCCTCTTATTAGCAACTTTAAGGCGATGCCTTTCAAGCCGAAATTTAGTATACCCCTTTCCACTTCATGTTCTCATGATATATTGGCCAAAATCTGGTGAATATATTCAGAACGCACAAAATTGCGCTTTGTAACAGGAGAACATGCCGTCGAAAGAGATGGCACAAAGTAACGTCTCCGGAGAGCAAATCAAAGAGCGAGAAGTGGCGCAGATGTTTCGAGACAGTGACTGTTTAACGAAGAGACGCAGAATTTTCGAACGCCTCTTGGAAGGCCTGCGCCTCTTATTAGCAACTTTAAGGCGATGCCTTTCAAGCCGAAATTTAGTATACCCCTTTCCACTTCATGTTCTCATGATATATTGGCCAAAATCTGGCGAAAATTTCGAGAATGCACAAAATTGCGCTTTATAACAGGAGAACATGCCGTCGAAAGAAATGGCACAAAGTAACGTCTCCGGAGAGCAAAACAATCAGCGAGAAGTGGCGCAGATGTTTCGAGGCAGTGACTGTTTAACGAAGAGACGCAGAATTTTCGAACGCGTCTTGAAAGGCCTGCGCCTCTTATTAGCAACTTTAAGGCGATGCCTTTCAAGCCGAAATTTAGTATACCCCTTTCCACTTCATGTTCTCATGATATATTGGCCAAAATCTGGTGAATATATTCAGAACGCACAAAATTGCGCTTTGTAACAGGAGAACATGCCGTCGAAAGAGATGGCACAAAGTAACGTCTCCGGAGAGCAAATCAAAGAGCGAGAAGTGGCGCAGATGTTTCGAGACAGTGACTGGTTAACGAAGAGACGCAGAATTTTCGAACGCCTCTTGAAAGGCCTGCGCCTCTTATTTGCAACTTTAAGGCGATGCCTTTGAAGCCGAAATTTAGTATACCTCTTTCCACTTCATGTTCTCCTGATATATTGGACAAAATCTGGCGAATATTTTCAGAATGCACCAAACTGCGCTTTGTAACAGGAGAACATGCCGTCGAAAGAGATGGCACATAGTAACGTCTCCGGAGAGCAAATCTAAGAGCGAGGAGTGGCACAGATATTTCGAGACAGTGACTGCTTAACGAAGAGACGCAGAATTTTCGAACGCCTCTTGAAAGGCTTGCGCCTCTTATTAGCAACTTTAAGGCGATGCATTTGAAGCTGAAATTTAGTATACCTCTTTCCACTTCATGTTCTCATGATACATTGGCCAAAGTTTGGCGATAATTTTCAGAATGCACAAAATTGGGCTTTGTAACAGGAGAACATGCCGTCGAAAGAGATTGCACAAAGTAACGTCTCCGGAGAGCAAATCAAAGAGCGAGCACTGGCGCAGATGTTTCGAGACAGTGACTGTTTAACGAAGAGACGCAGAATTTTCGAACGCATCTTGAAAGGCCTCCGCCTCTTATTTCCAACTTTAAGGCGATGCCTTTGAAGCTGAAATTTAGTATACCTATTTCCACTTCATGTTCTCATGATATATTGGCCAAAATCTGGCGAAAATTTTCAGAATTCACAAAATTGCGCTTTATAACAGGAGAACATGCCGTCGAAAGAAATGGCACAAAGTAACGTCTCCGGAGAGCAAATCAATGAGCGAGAAGTGGCGCAGATGTTTCGAGACAGTGACTGTTTAACGAAGAGACGCAGAATTTTCGACCGCCTCTTGAAAGGCCTGCGCCTCTTATTAGCAACTTTAAGGCGATGCCTTTCAAGCCGAAATTTAGTATACCCCTTTCCACTTCATGTTCTCATGATATATTGGCCAAAATCAGGCGAAAATTTCGAAAATGCACAAAATTGCGCTTTATAACAGGAGAACATGCCGTCGAAACAAATGGCACAAAGTAACGTCTCCGGAGAGCAAATCAATGAGCGAGAAGTGGCGCAGATGTTTCGAGGCAGTGACTGTTTAACGAAGAGACGCAGAATTTTCGAACGCGTCTTGAAAAGCCTGCGCCTCTTATTAGCAACTTTAAGGCGATGCCTTTGAATCCGAAATTTAGTATACCTATTTCCACTTCATGTTCTCCTGATATATTGGCCAAAATCTGGTGAAAATATTCAGAACGCACAAAATTGCGCTTTGTAACAGGAGAACATGCCGTCGAAAGAGATGGCACAAAGTAACGTCTCCGGAGAGCAAATCAAAGAGCGGGAAGTGGCGCAGATGTTTCGAGACAGTGACTGTTTAACGAAGAGACGCAGAATTTTCGAACGCCTCTTGAAAGGCCTGCGCCTCTTATTAGCAACTTTAAGGCGATGCCTTTGAAGCCGAAATTTAGTATACCTCTTTCCACTTCGTGTTCTCATGATATAGTGGCCAAAATCAGGCGAAAATTTCGAGAATGCACAAAATTGTGCTTTGTAACAGGAGAACATGCCGTCGAAACAAATGGCACAAAGTAACGTCTCCGGAGAGCAAATCAATGAGCGAGAAGTGGCGCAGATGTTTCGAGGCAGTGACTGTTTAACGAAGAGACGCAGAATTTTCGAACGCGTCTTGAAAAGCCTGCGCCTCTTATTAGCAACTTTAAGGCGATGCCTTTGAATCCGAAATTTAGTATACCTATTTCCACTTCATGTTCTCCTGATATATTGGCCAAAATCTGGTGAAAATATTCAGAACGCACAAAATTGCGCTTTGTAACAGGAGAACATGCCGTCGAAAGAGATGGAACAAAGTAACGTCTCCGGAGAGCAAATCAAAGAGCGGGAAGTGGCGCAGATGTTTCGAGACAGTGACTGTTTAACGAAGAGACGCAGAATTTTCGAACGCCTCTTGAAAGGCCTGCGCCTCTTATTAGCAACTTTAAGGCGATGCCTTTGAAGCCGAAATTTAGTATACCTCTTTCCACTTCGTGTTCTCATGATATAGTGGCCAAAATCAGGCGAAAATTTCGAGAATGCACAAAATTGTGCTTTGTAACAGGAGAACATGCCATCGAAAGGGATGGCACAAAGTAACGTCTCCAGAGAGCAAATCAATGAGCGAGATGTGGCGCAGATGATTCGAGGCAGTGACTGTTTAACGAAGAGACGCAGAATTTTCGAACGCCTCTTGAAAGGCCTCCGCCTCTTATTTCCAACTTTAAGGCGATGCCTTTGAAGCTGAAATTTAGTATACCTATTTCCACTTCATGTTCTCCTGATATATTGGCCAAAATCTGGTGAATATATTCAGAACGCACAAAATTGCGCTTTGTAACAGGAGAACATGCCGTCGAAAGAGATGGCACAAAGTAACGTCGCCGGAGAGCAAATCAAAGAGCGAGAAGTGGCGCAGATGTTTCGAGACAGTGACTGTTTAACGAAGAGACGCAGAATTTTCGACCGCCTCTTGAAAGGCCTGCGGCTCTTATTAGCAACTTTAAGGCGATGCCTTTGAAGCCGAAATTTAGTATACCTCTTTCCACTTCGTGTTCTCATGATATAGTGGCCAAAATCAGGCGAAAATTTCGAGAATGCACAAAATTGTGCTTTGTAACAGGAGAACATGCCATCGAAAGGGATGGCACAAAGTAACGTCTCCAGAGAGCAAATCAATGAGCGAGATGTGGCGCAGATGATTCGAGGCAGTGACTGTTTAACGAAGAGACGCAGAATTTTCGAACGCCTCTTGAAAGGCCTCCGCCTCTTATTTCCAACTTTAAGGCGATGCCTTTGAAGCTGAAATTTAGTATACCTATTTCCACTTCATGTTCTCCTGATATATTGGCCAAAATCTGGTGAATATATTCAGAACGCACAAAATTGCGCTTTGTAACAGGAGAACATGCCGTCGAAAGAGATGGCACAAAGTAACGTCGCCGGAGAGCAAATCAAAGAGCGAGAAGTGGCGCAGATGTTTCGAGACAGTGACTGTTTAACGAAGAGACGCAGAATTTTCGACCGCCTCTTGAAAGGCCTGCGCCTCTTATTAGCAACTTTAAGGCGATGCCTTTGAAGCCGAAATTTAGTATACCTCTTTCCACTTCGTGTTCTCATGATATAGTGGCCAAAATCAGGCGAAAATTTCGAGAATGCACAAAATTGTGCTTTGTAACAGGAGAACATGCCATCGAAAGGGATGGCACAAAGTAACGTCTCCAGAGAGCAAATCAAAGAGCGAGAAGTGGCGCAGATGTTTCGAGACAGTGACTGTTTAACGAAGAGACGCAGAATTTTCGACCGCCTCTTGAAAGGCCTGCGCCTCTTATTAACAACTTTAAGGCGATGCCTTTCAAGCCGAAATTTAGTATACCCCTTTCCACTTCATGTTCTCCTGATATATTGGCCAAAATCTGGCGAATATTTTCAGAATGCACAAAATTGCGCTTTGTAACAGGAGATCATGCCGTTGAAAGAGATGGCACAAAGTAACGTCTCCGGAGAGCAAATCAAAGAGCGAGGACTGGCGCAGATGTTTCGAGACTCTGACTGTTTAACGAAGAGACGCAGAATTTTCGAACGCCTCTTGATAGGCCTGCGCCTCTTATTTGCAACTTTAAGGCGATGCCTTTGAAGCCGAAATTTATTATACCTCTTTCCACTTCATGTTCTCCTGATATATTGGACAAAATCTGGCGAAAATTTCGAGAATGCACAAAATTGTGCTTTGTAACAGGAGAACATGCCGTCGAAAGAGATGGCACAAAGTAACCTCTCCGGAGAGCAAATTAAAGAGCGAGGAGTGGCACAGATATTTCGAGACAGTGACTGCTTAACGAAGAGACGCAGAATTTTCGAACGCCTCTTGAAAGGCCTGCGCCTCTTATTTGCAACTTTAAGGCGATGCCTTTGAAGCCGAAATTTAGTATACCTCTTACCACTTCATGTTCTCCTGATATATTGGCCAAAATCTGGCGAATATTTTCAGAATGCACAAAATTGCGCTTTGTAACAGGAGAACATGCCGTCGAAAGAGATGGCACAAAGTAACGTCTCCGGAGAGCAAATCAAAGAGCGAGAAGTGGCGCAGATGTTTCGAGACAGTGACTGGTTAACGAAGAGACGCAGAATTTTCGAACGCCTCTTGAAAGGCCTGCGCCTCTTATTAGCAACTTTAAGGCGATGCCTTTGAATCCGAAATTTAGTATACCTCTTTCCACTTCGTGTTCTCATGATATAGTGGCCAAAATCAGGCGAAAATTTCGAGAATGCACAAAATTGTGCTTTGTAACAGGAGAACATGCCATCGAAAGGGATGGCACAAAGTAACGTCTCCAGAGAGCAAATCAACGAGCGAGATGTGGCGCAGATGATTCGAGGCAGTGACTGTTTAACGAAGAGACGCAGAATTTTCGAACGCCTCTTGAAAGGCCTGCGCCTCTTATTAGCAACTTTAAGGCGATGCCTTTGAAGCCGAAATTTAGTACACCTCTTTCCACTTCGTGTTCTCATGATATAGTGGCCAAAATCAGGCGAAAATTTCGAGAATGCTCAAAATTGTGCTTTGTAACTGGAGAACATGCCATCGAAAGGGATGGCACAAAGTAACGTCTCCAGAGAGCAAATCAATGAGCGAGATGTGGCGCAGATGTTTCGAGACAGTGACTGTTTAACGAAGAGACGCAGAATTTTCGAACGCGTCTTGAAAGGCCTGCGCCTCTTATTAGCAACTTTAAGGCGATGCCTTTGCATCCGAAATTTAGTATACCTCTTTCCACTTCATGTTCTCATGATATATTGGCCAAAATCAGGCGAAAATTTCGAGAATGCACAAAATTGCGCTTTATAACAGAAGAACATGCCGTCGAAAGAAATGGCACAAAGTAACGTCTCCGGAGAGCAAATCAATGAGCGAGGACTGGCGCAGATGTTTCGAGACTGTGACTGTTTAACGAAGAGACGCAGAATTTTCGAACGCCTCTTGAAAGGCCTGCGCCTCTTATTAGCAACTTTAAGGCGATGCCTTTGAAGCCGAAATTTAGTATACCTCTTTCCACTTCGTGTTCTCATGATATAGTGGCCAAAATCAGGCGAAAATTTCGAGAATGCACAAAATTGTGCTTTGTAACAGGAGAAAATGCCATCGAAAGGGATGGCACAAAGTAACGTCTCCAGAGAGCAAATCAATGAGCGAGAAGTGGCGCAGATGTTTCGAGGCAGTGACTGTTTAACGAAGAGACGCAGAATTTTCGAACGCCTCTTGAATGGCCTGCGCCTCTTATTTGCAACTTTAAGGCGATGCCTTTGAAGCCGAAATTTATTATACCTCTTTCCACTTCATGTTCTCCTGATATATTGGACAAAATCTGGCGAAAATTTCGAGAATGCACAAAATTGTGCTTTGTAACAGGAGAACATGCCGTCGAAAGAGATGGCACAAAGTAACGTCTCCAGAGAGCAAATCAATGAGCGAGATGTGGCGCAGATATTTCGAGACAGTGACTGTTTAACGAAGAGACGCAGAATTTTCGAACGTCTCTTGAAAGGCCTCCGCCTCTTATTTCCAACTTTAAGGCGATGCCTTTGAAGCTGAAATTTAGTATACCTATTTCCACTTCATGTTCTCCTGATATATTGGCCAAAATCTGGTGAATATATTCAGAACGCACAAAATTGCGCTTTGTAACAGGAGAACATGCCGTCGAAAGAGATGGCACAAAGTAACGTCGCCGGAGAGCAAATCAAAGAGCGAGAAGTGGCGCAGATGTTTCGAGACAGTGACTGTTTAACGAAGAGACGCAGAATTTTCGACCGCCTCTTGAAAGGCCTGCGCCTCTTATTAGCAACTTTAAGGCGATGCCTTTGAAGCCGAAATTTAGTATACCTCTTTCCACTTCGTGTTCTCATGATATAGTGGCCAAAATCAGGCGAAAATTTCGAGAATGCACAAAATTGTGCTTTGTAACAGGAGAACATGCCATCGAAAGGGATGGCACAAAGTAACGTCTCCAGAGAGCAAATCAAAGAGCGAGAAGTGGCGCAGATGTTTCGAGACAGTGACTGTTTAACGAAGAGACGCAGAATTTTCGACCGCCTCTTGAAAGGCCTGCGCCTCTTATTAGCAACTTTAAGGCGATGCCTTTCAAGCCGAAATTTAGTATACCCCTTTCCACTTCATGTTCTCATGATATATTGGCCAAAATCAGGCGAAAATTTCGAAAATGCACAAAATTGCGCTTTATAACAGGAGAACATGCCGTCGAAACAAATGGCACAAAGTAACGTCTCCGGAGAGCAAATCAATGAGCGAGAAGTGGCGCAGATGTTTCGAGGCAGTGACTGTTTAACGAAGAGACGCAGAATTTTCGAACGCGTCTTGAAAAGCCTGCGCCTCTTATTAGCAACTTTAAGGCGATGCCTTTGAATCCGAAATTTAGTATACCTATTTCCACTTCATGTTCTCCTGATATATTGGCCAAAATCTGGTGAAAATATTCAGAACGCACAGAATTGCGCTTTGTAACAGGAGAACATGCCGTCGAAAGAGAAGGCACAAAGTAACGTCTCCGGAGAGCAAATCAAAGAGCGAGAAGTGGCGCAGATGTTTCGAGACAGTGACTGGTTAACGAAGAGACGCAGAATTTTCGAACGCCTCTTGAAAGGCCTGCGCCTCTTATTTGCAACTTTAAGGCGATGCCTTTGAAGCCGAAATTTAGTATACCTCTTTCCACTTCATGTTCTCCTGATATATTGGACAAAATCTGGCGAATATTTGCAGAATGCACAAAACTGCGCTTTGTAACAGGAGAACATGCCGTCGAAAGAGATGACACAAAGTAACGTCTCCGGAGAGCAAATCTAGGAGCGAGGAGTGGCACAGATATTTCGAGACAGTGACTGTTTAACGAAGAGACGCAGAATTTTCGAACGCCTCTTGAAAGGCCTGCGCCTCTTATTAGCAACTTTAAGGCGATGCCTTTGAAGCCGAAATTTAGTACACCTCTTTCCACTTCGTGTTCTCATGATATAGTGGCCAAAATCAGGCGAAAATTTCGAGAATGCTCAAAATTGTACTTTGTAACTGGAGAACATGCCATCGAAAGGGATGGCACAAAGTAACGTCTCCAGAGAGCAAATCAATGAGCGAGATGTGGCGCAGATGTTTCGAGACAGTGACTGTTTAACGAAGAGACGCAGAATTTTCGAACGCGTCTTGAAAGGCCTGCGCCTCTTATTAGCAACTTTAAGGCGATGCCTTTGCATCCGAAATTTAGTATATCTCTTTCCACTTCATGTTCTCATGATATATTGGCCAAAATCAGGCGAAAATTTCGAGAATGCACAAAATTGCGCTTTATAACAGAAGAACATGCCGTCGAAAGAAATGGCACAAAGTAACGTCTCCGGAGAGCAAATCAATGAGCGAGAAGTGGCGCAGATGTTTCGAGACAGTGACTTGTTAACGAAGAGACGCAGAATTTTCGAACGCCTCTTGAAAGGCCTGCGCCTCTTATTAGCAACTTTAAGGCGATGCCTTTCAAGCCGAATTTTTGTATACCCCTTTCCACTTCATTTTCTCCTGATATATTGGCCAAAATCTGGTGAATATATTCAGAACGCACAAAATTGCGCTTTGTAACAGGAGAACATGCCGTCGAAAGAGATGGCACAAAGTAACGTCGCCGGAGAGCAAATCAAAGAGCGAGAAGTGGCGCAGATGTTTCGAGACAGTGACTGTTTAACGAAGAGACGCAGAATTTTCGACCGCCTCTTGAAAGGCCTGCGCCTCTTATTAGCAACTTTAAGGCGATGCCTTTGAAGCCGAAATTTAGTATACCTCTTTCCACTTCGTGTTCTCATGATATAGTGGCCAAAATCAGGCGAAAATTTCGAGAATGCACAAAATTGTGCTTTGTAACAGGAGAACATGCCATCGAAAGGGATGGCACAAAGTAACGTCTCCAGAGAGCAAATCAAAGAGCGAGAAGTGGCGCAGATGTTTCGAGACAGTGACTGTTTAACGAAGAGACGCAGAATTTTCGACCGCCTCTTGAAAGGCCTGCGCCTCTTATTAGCAACTTTAAGGCGATGCCTTTCAAGCCGAAATTTAGTATACCCCTTTCCACTTCATGTTCTCATGATATATTGGCCAAAATCAGGCGAAAATTTCGAAAATGCACAAAATTGCGCTTTATAACAGGAGAACATGCCGTCGAAACAAATGGCACAAAGTAACGTCTCCGGAGAGCAAATCAATGAGCGAGAAGTGGCGCAGATGTTTCGAGGCAGTGACTGTTTAACGAAGAGACGCATAATTTTCGAACGCGTCTTGAAAAGCCTGCGCCTCTTATTAGCAACTTTAAGGCGATGCCTTTGAATCCGAAATTTAGTATACCTATTTCCACTTCATGTTCTCCTGATATATTGGCCAAAATCTGGTGAAAATATTCAGAACGCACAAAATTGCGCTTTGTAACAGGAGAACATGCCGTCGAAAGAGATGGCACAAAGTAACGTCTCCGGAGAGCAAATCAAAGAGCGAGAAGTGGCGCAGATGTTTCGAGACAGTGACTGGTTAACGAAGAGACGCAGAATTTACGAACGCCTCTTGAAAGGCCTGCGCATCTTATTTGCAACTTTAAGGCGATGCCTTTGAAGCCGAAATTTAGTATACCTCTTTCCACTTCATGTTCTCCTGATATATTGGACAAAATCTGGCGAATATTTGCAGAATGCACAAAACTGCGCTTTGTAACAGGAGAACATGCCGTCGAAAGAGATGACACAAAGTAACGTCTCCAGAGAGCAAATCAATGAGCGAGAAGTGGCGCAGATGTTTCGAGGCAGTGACTGTTTAACGAAGAGACGCAGAATTTTCGAACGCCTCTTGAATGGCCTGCGCCTCTTATTTGCAACTTTAAGGCGATGCCTTTGAAGCCGAAATTTATTATACCTCGTTCCACTTCATGTTCTCCTGATATATTGGACAAAATCTGGCGAAAATTTCGAGAATGCACAAAATTGTGCTTTGTAACAGGAGAACATGCCGTCGAAAGAGATGGCACAAAGTAACCTCTCCGGAGAGCAAATTAAAGAGCGAGGAGTGGCACAGATATTTCGAGACAGTGACTGCTTAACGAAGAGACGCAGAATTTTCGAACGCCTCTTGAAAGGCCTGCGCCTCTTATTTGCAACTTAAAGCGATGCCTTTGAAGCCGAAATTTAGTATACCTCTTTCCACTTCATGTTCTCCTGATATATTGGACAAAATCTGGCGAATATTTGCAGAATGCACAAAACTGCGCTTTGTAACAGGAGAACATGCCGTCGAAAGAGATGACACAAAGTAACGTCTCCGGAGAGCAAATCTAGGAGCGAGGAGTGGCACAGATATTTCGAGACAGTGACTGTTTAACGAAGAGACGCAGAATTTTCGAACGCCTCTTGAAAGGCCTGCGCCTCTTATTAGCAACTTTAAGGCGATGCCTTTGAAGCCGAAATTTAGTACACCTCTTTCCACTTCGTGTTCTCATGATATAGTGGCCAAAATCAGGCGAAAATTTCGAGAATGCTCAAAATTGTGCTTTGTAACTGGAGAACATGCCATCGAAAGGGATGGCACAAAGTAACGTCTCCAGAGAGCAAATCAATGAGCGAGATGTGGCGCAGATGTTTCGAGACAGTGACTGTTTAACGAAGAGACGCAGAATTTTCGAACGCGTCTTGAAAGGCCTGCGCCTCTTATTAGCAACTTTAAGGCGATGCCTTTGCATCCGAAATTTAGTATACCTCTTTCCACTTCATGTTCTCATGATATATTGGCCAAAATCAGGCGAAAATTTCGAGAATGCACAAAATTGCGCTTTATAACAGAAGAACATGCCGTCGAAAGAAATGGCACAAAGTAACGTCTCCGGAGAGCAAATCAATGAGCGAGAAGTGGCGCAGATGTTTCGAGACAGTGACTGGTTAACGAAGAGACGCAGAATTTTCGAACGCCTCTTGAAAGGCCTGCGCCTCTTATTAGCAACTTTAAGGCGATGCCTTTCAAGCCGAAATTTAGTATACCCCTTTCCACTTCATTTTCTCCTGATATATTGGCCAAAATCTGGTGAATATATTCAGAACGCACAAAATTGCGCTTTGTAACAGGAGAACATGCCGTCGAAAGAGATGGCACAAAGTAACGTCGCCGGAGAGCAAATCAAAGAGCGAGAAGTGGCGCTGATGTTTCGAGACAGTGACTGTTTAACGAAGAGACGCAGAATTTTCGACCGCCTCTTGAAAGGCCTGCGCCTCTTATTAGCTACTTTAAGGCGATGCCTTTGAAGCCGAAATTTAGTATACCTCTTTCCACTTCGTGTTCTCATGATATAGTGGCCAAAATCAGGCGAAAATTTCGAGAATGCACAAAATTGTGCTTTGTAACAGGAGAACATGCCATCGAAAGGGATGGCACAAAGTAACGTCTCCAGAGAGCAAATCAAAGAGCGAGAAGTGGCGCAGATGTTTCGAGACAGTGACTGTTTAACGAAGAGACGCAGAATTTTCGACCGCCTCTTGAAAGGCCTGCGCCTCTTATTAGCAACTTTAAGGCGATGCCTTTCAAGCCGAAATTTAGTATACCCCTTTCCACTTCATGTTCTCATGATATATTGGCCAAAATCAGGCGAAAATTTCGAAAATGCACAAAATTGCGCTTTATAACAGGAGAAAATGCCGTCGAAACAAATGGCACAAAGTAACGTCTCCGGAGAGCAAATCAATGAGCGAGAAGTGGCGCAGATGTTTCGAGGCAGTGACTGTTTAACGAAGAGACGCAGAATTTTCGAACGCGTCTTGAAAAGCCTGCGCCTCTTATTAGCAACTTTAAGGCGATGCCTTTGAATCCGAAATTTAGTATACCTATTTCCACTTCATGTTCTCCTGATATATTGGCCAAAATCTGGTGAAAATATTCAGAACGCACAAAATTGCGCTTTGTAACAGGAGAACATGCCGTCGAAAGAGATGGCACAAAGTAACGTCTCCGGAGAGCAAATCAAAGAGCGAGAAGTGGCGCAGATGTTTCGAGACAGTGACTGGTTAACGAAGAGACGCAGAATTTTCGAACGCCTCTTGAAAGGCCTGCGCCTCTTATTTGCAACTTTAAGGCGATGCCTTTGAAGCCGAAATTTAGTATACCTCTTTCCACTTCATGTTCTCCTGATATATTGGACAAAATCTGGCGAATATTTGCAGAATGCACAAAACTGCGCTTTGTAACAGGAGAACATGCCGTCGAAAGAGATGACACAAAGTAACGTCTCCGGAAAGCAAATCTAGGAGCGAGGAGTGGCACAGATATTTCGAGACAGTGACTGTTTAACGAAGAGACGCAGAATTTTCGAACGCCTCTTGAAAGGCCTGCGCCTCTTATTAGCAACTTTAAGGCGATGCCTTTGAAGCCGAAATTTAGTACACCTCTTTCCACTTCATGTTCTCATGATATATTGGCCAAAATCAGGCGAAAATTTCGAGAATGCACAAAATTGCGCTTTATAACAGAAGAACATGCCGTCGAAAGAAATGGCACAAAGTAACGTCTCCGGAGAGCAAATCAATGAGCGAGATGTGGCGCAGATGTTTCGAGACAGTGACTGGTTAACGAAGAGACGCAGAATTTTCGAACGCCTCTTGAAAGGCCTGCGCCTCTTATTAGCAACTTTAAGGCGATGCCTTTCAAGCCGAAATTTAGTATACCCCTTTCCACTTCATTTTCTCCTGATATATTGGCCAAAATCTGGTGAAAATATTCAGAACGCACAAAATTGCGCTTTGTAACAGGAGAACATGCCGTCGAAAGAGATGGCACAAAGTAACGTCTCCGGAGAGCAAATCAAAGAGCTAGAGGTGGCGCAGATGTTTCGAGACTGTGAC
>NW_027487016.1:0-18323 GCF_050908995.1 Andrena cerasifolii | reverse complement strand
TTCTCTGTTTATTTACCAATTTTTTCCTCTAATTTATTTACCTATTTTTTTATTTACCTTTTTTGTTTGGTTTATTTACCTATTTTTCTCTATTTATTTACCTATTTTTCTCTATTTATTTGCATATTTTTTTTTCTATTTCATTTACCTATTTTTTCTCTATTTTATTTACCTACTTTTTCTCTGTTTATTTACCTATTTTTCTCTATTTATTTACCTCTTTTTTCTCTTTTTATTTACCTATTTTTCTCTAGTTATTTACCTACTTTTTTCTCCAATTTATTTACCTATTTTTCTGTTTATTTACCTATTTTTTCCTCTAATTTATTTACCTATTTTTTTATTTACATTTTTTCTTTCATTTATTTAGCTATTTTTCTCTATTTATACACCTATTTTTCTCCAGTTTATTTACATATTTTTCTGTATTTATTCACTTATTTTTTCTCCATTTATGTATCTATTTTTTTCTCTAATTTATTTACCTATTTTTTCTCTAGTTTATGTTCCTATTTTATCTATTTATTTGCCTATTTTTTCTCTATTTTATTTACCTATTTTTTTATTTACCTTTTTTTCCTTGATTTATTTAGCTATTTTTCTCTATTTATACACCTATTTTTCTCTAATTTATTTACCAATTATTTCTCTGTTTATTTACCTATTTTTTCCTGTAATTTATTTATCTATTTTTTCCTCTAATTTATATACCTATTTTTCTCTATTTATTCACCTATTTTTTCTCTATTTATTTATCTATTGTTTTCTCTAATTTATTTACCTATTTTTTCTCTAGTTTATTTACCTATTTTTGTCTATTTATTTGCCAATTTTTTTCTCTATTTTATTTACCTATTTTTTTATCTATTTATTCACCTACTTTTTCTCTATTTATTTATCTATTTGTTCTGTAGTTATTTACCTATTTCTTTCTCTCATTTATTTACCTACTTTTTCTCTGTTTAGTTACCTATTTTTTCCTCTAATTTATTTACCTATTTTTTTATTTACCTTGTTACCTTGATTGATTTAGCTATTTTTCTCTATTGATACACCTATTTTTCTCTAGTTTATTTACCTATTTTTATCTATTTATTTGCCCATTTTTTCTCTACTTTATTTACATATTTTTATCTATTTATTTACCTATTTTTCTCTATTTATTTACTTCTTTTTTCTCTATTTATTTACCCATTTTTTCTCTATTTATTTACCTCTTTTTTCTCTATTTACTTACCTATTTTTCTCTATATATTTCCCTATTTTTTCTCTATTTATTTACCTCTTTTGTTTTCTCTATTTATTTACTTATTTTTCTCTAGTGATTTACCTCTTTTTCAGTATTTATTTACCTCCTTTGTTTCCTCTACTTCATTACCTATTTTTTCACTGTTTATTTACCCATTTTTTCCTATAATTTATTTACCTATTTTTTTATTCACCTTTTTTTTATTTATTTAGCTATTTATCTATATTTATACACCAATTTTTTCTGTAGATAATTTACCTATTTTTTCTCTCTTTATTTACCTATTTTTTCTCTATTTTATTTACCTACTTTTTCGCTGTTTATTTACCTATTTTTCTCTATTTATTTACCTCTTTTTTCTCTTTTTATTTACCTATTTTTCTCTAGTTATTTACCTACTTTTTTCTCCAATTTATTTACCTATTTTTCTGTTTATTTACCTATTTTTTCCTCTAATTTATTTACCTATATTTTATTTACCTTTTTTCTTTCATTTATTTAGCTATTTTTCTCTATTTATACACCTATTTTTCTCCAGTTTATTTACATATTTTTCTGTATTTATTCACTTATTTTTTCTCTATTTATGTATCTATTTTTTCTCTAATTTATTTACCTATTTTTTCTCTAGTTTATGTACCTATTTTATCTATTTATTTGCCTATTTTTTCTCTATTTTATTTACCTATTTTTTATTTACCCTTTTTCTTTCATTTATTTAGCTATTTTTCTCTATTTATACACCTACTTTTTCTCTAGTTTATTTACCTAATTTTCTTTATTTATTCACCTATTTTCTCTATTTATTTATCTATTTTTTTCTCTAATTTATTTACCTATTTTTCTCTATATATTTACCTATTTTTCTCTCTCATTTATTTACGTATTTTTTCTCTGTTTATTTACCAATTTTTTCCTCTAATTTATTTACCTATTTTTTTTATTTTCCTTTTTTTCTTTGATTTATTTAGCTATTTATCTATATTTATACACCTATTTTTTCTCTAGATAATTTACCTATTTTCTTCTCTATTTTTTTACCTCCTTTGTTTTCTCTATTTGTTTACCTATTTTACTCTATTTATTTACCTCTTTTTTCTCTATTTATTTACCTATTTTTCTCTATATATTTACCTATTTTCTCTATCATTTATTTACGTATTTTTCTCTGTTTATTACAAATTTTTTCCTCTAATTTATTTACCTTTTTTTGTTTGGTTTATTTACCTATTTTTCTCTATTTATTTACCTATATTTTCTCTATATATTTACCTATTTTTCTCTCTCATTTATTTACGTATTTTTCTCTGTTTATTTACCAATTTTTTCCTCTAATTTATTTACCTATTTTTTTATTTACCTTTTTTGTTTGGTTTATTTACCTATTTTTCTCTATTTATTTACCTATTTTTCTCTATTTATTTGCCTATTTTTTTCTCTATTTCATTTACCTATTTTTTCTCCATTTTATTTACCTACTTTTTCTCTGTTTATTTACCTATTTTTCTCTATTTATTTACCTCTTTTTTCTCTTTTTATTTACCTATTTTTCTCTAGTTATTTACCTACTTTTTTCTCCAATTTATTTACCTATTTTTCTGTTTATTTACCTATTTTTTCCTCTAATTTATTTACCTATATTTTATTTACCTTTTTTCTTTCATTTATTTAGCTATTTTTCTCTATTTATACACCTATTTTTCTCCAGTTTATTTACATATTTTTCTGTATTTATTCACTTATTTTTTCTCTATTTATGTATCTATTTTTTCTCTAATTTATTTACCTATTTTTTCTCTAGTTTATGTACCTATTTTATCTATTTATTTGCCTATTTTTTCTCTATTTTATTTACCTATTTTTTTATTTACCCTTTTTCTTTCATTTATTTAGCTATTTTTCTCTATTTATACACCTACTTTTTCTCTAGTTTTATTTACCTAATTTTCTTTATTTATTCACCTATTTTCTCTATTTATTTAGCTATTTTTCTCTATTTATACACCTATTTTTCTCCAGTTTATTTACATATTTTTCTGTATTTATTCACTTATTTTTTCTCTATTTATGTATCTATTTTTTCTCTAATTTATTTACCTATTTTTTCTCTAGTTTATGTACCTATTTTATCTATTTATTTGCCTATTTTTTCTCTATTTTATTTACCTATTTTTTTATTTACCCTTTTTCTTTCATTTATTTAGCTATTTTTCTCTATTTATACACCTACTTTTTCTCTAGTTTATTTACCTAATTTTCTTTATTTATTCACCTATTTTCTCTATTTATTTATCTATTTTTTCTCTAATTTATTTACCTATTTTTTCTCTATATATTTACCTATTTTTCTCTCTCATTTATTTACGTATTTTTTCTCTGTTTATTTACCAATTTTTCCTCTAATTTATTTACCTATTTTTTTTATTTTCCTTTTTTTCTTTGATTTATTTAGCTATTTATCTATATTTATACACCTATTTTTTCTCTAGATAATTTACCTATTTTCTTCTCTATTTTTTTACCTCCTTTGTTTTCTCTATTTATTTACCTATTTTACTCTATTTATTTACCTCTTTTTTCTCTATTTATTTACCTATTTTTTTCTCTATATATTTACCTATTTTTCTCTATCATTTATTTACGTATTTTTTCTCTGTTTATTTACAAATTTTTTCCTCTAATTTATTTACCTTTTTTTGTTTGGTTTATTTACCTATTTTTCTCTATTTATTTACCTATATTTTCTCTATATATTTACCTATTTTTCTCTCTCATTTATTTACGTATTTTTCTCTGTTTATTTACCAATTTTTTCCTCTAATTTATTTACCTATTTTTTTATTTACCTTTTTTGTTTGGTTTATTTACCTATTTTTTCTCTATTTATTTACCTATTTTTCTCTATTTATTTGCCTATTTTTTTCTCTATTTCATTTACCTATTTTTTCTCTATTTTATTTACCTACTTTTTCTCTGTTTATTTACCTATTTTTCTCTATTTATTTACCTCTTTTTTCTCTTTTTATTTACCTATTTTTCTCTAGTTATTTACCTACTTTTTTCTCCAATTTATTTACCTATTTTTCTGTTTATTTACCTATTTTTTCCTCTAATTTATTTACCTATTTTTTTATTTACCTTTTTTCTTTCATATTTAGCTATTTTTCTCTATTTATACACCTATTTTTCTCCAGTTTATTTACATATTTTTCTGTATTTATTCACTTATTTTTTCTCCATTTATGTATCTATTTTTTTCTCTAATTTATTTACCTATTTTTTCTCTAGTTTATGTTCCTATTTTATCTATTTATTTGCCTATTTTTTCTCTATTTTATTTACCTATTTTTTTATTTACCTTTTTTTCCTTGATTTATTTAGCTATTTTTCTCTATTTATACACCTATTTTTCTCTAATTTATTTACCAATTATTTCTCTGTTTATTTACCTATTTTTTCCTGTAATTTATTTATCTATTTTTTCCTCTAATTTATATACCTATTTTTCTCTATTTATTCACCTATTTTTTCTCTATTTATTTATCTATTGTTTTCTCTAATTTATTTACCTATTTTTTCTCTAGTTTATTTACCTATTTTTGTCTATTTATTTGCCAATTTTTTTCTCTATTTTATTTACCTATTTTTTTATCTATTTATTCACCTACTTTTTCTCTATTTATTTATCTATTTGTTCTGTAGTTATTTACCTATTTCTTTCTCTCATTTATTTACCTACTTTTTCTCTGTTTAGTTACCTATTTTTTCCTCTAATTTATTTACCTATTTTTTTATTTACCTTGTTACCTTGATTGATTTAGCTATTTTTCTCTATTGATACACCTATTTTTCTCTAGTTTATTTACCTATTTTTATCTATTTATTTGCCCATTTTTTCTCTACTTTATTTACATATTTTTATCTATTTATTTACCTATTTTTCTCTATTTATTTACTTCTTTTTTCTCTATTTATTTACCCATTTTTTCTCTAGTTATTTACCTATTTCTTTCTCTCATTTATTTACCTATTTTTTCTCTGTTTATTTACCAATTTTTTCCTCTAATTTATTTACCTATTTTTTTATTTTCCTTTTTTTCTTTGATTTATTTAGCTATTTTTCTCTATTTATACACCTATTTTTCTCCAGTTTATTTACATATTTTTCTGTATTTATTCACTTATTTTTTCTCCATTTATGTATCTATTTTTTTCTCTAATTTATTTACCTATTTTTTCTCTAGTTTATGTTCCTATTTTATCTATTTATTTGCCTATTTTTTCTCTATTTTATTTACCTATTTTTTTATTTACCTTTTTTCTTTCATTTATTTAGCTATTTTTCTCTATTTATACACCTACTTTTTCTCTAGTTTATTTACCTATTTTTCTTTATTTATTCACCTATTTTCTCTATTTATTTATCTATTTTTTTCTCTAATTTATTTACCTATTTTTTCTATAGTTTATTTACCTATTTTTATCTATTTATTTGCCTATTTTTTCTCTATTTTATTTTCCTATTTTTTATCTATTTATTTACCTACTTTTTCTCTATTTATTTATCTATTTTTTCTCTAGTTATTTACCTATTTCTTTCTCTCATTTATTTACCTATTTTTTCTCTGTTTAGTTACCTATTTTTTCCTTTAATTTATTTACCTATTTTTTATTTTCCTTTTTTTCTTTGATTTATTTAGCTATTTATCTATATTTATACACCTATTTTTTCGGTAGATAATTTACCTATTTCCTTCTCTATTTTTTTACCTCCTTTGTTTTCTCTATTTATTTACCTATTTTTCTCTATTTATTTACCTCTTTTTTCTCTATATATTTACGTATTTTTCTCTCTCATTTATTTACGTATTTTTTCTCTGTTAATTTACCAATTTTTTCCTCTAATTTATTTACCTATTTTTTTATTTACCTTTTTTGCTTGGTTTATTTACCTATTTTTCTCTATTTACTTACCTATTTTTTCTCTATATATTTCCCTATTTTTTCTCTATTTATTTACCTCTTTTGTTTTCTCTATTTATTTACCTATTTTTTCTCTATATATTTACCTATTTTTCTCTCTCATTTATTTACGTATTTTTTCTCTGTTTATTTACCAATTTTTTCCTCTAATTTATTTACCTATTTTTCTCTATTTATTCACCTATTTTTTCTCTATTTACTTATCTATTTTTTCTCTATTTTATTTATCTATTTTTTATCTATTTATTCACCTACTTTTTCTCTATTTATTTATCTATATGTTCTGTAGTTATTTACCTATTTCTTTCTCTCCTTTATTTACCTACTTTTTCTCTGTTTAGTTACCTATTTTTCCCTCTAATTTATTTACCTATGTTTTTATTTACGTTGTTTCCTTGATTTATTTAGCTATTTTTCTCTATTTATACACCTATTTTTCTCTAGTTTATTTACAAATTATTTCTCTGTTTATTTACCTATTTTTTCCTGTAATTTATTTACCTATTTTTCTCTATTTATTTACCTCTTTTTTCTCTATTTATTTACCTATTTTTTCTCTATATATTTACCTATTTTTCTCTCTCATTTATTTACGTATTTTTTCTCTGTTTATTTACCAATTTTTTCCTCTAATTTATTTACCTATTTTTTTATTTACCTTTTCCTTGTTTGGTTTATTTACCTATTTTTGTCTATTTATTTACCTATATTTTCTCTATATAATTTACCTATTTTTTCTCTCTTTATTTACCTATTTTTTCTCTATTTTATTTACCTACTTTTTCTATAATTATTTACCTATTTTTCTCTAGTTATTTACCTACTTTTTCTCTAATTTATTTACCTATTTTTTCCAATAATTTATTTACCTATTTTTTTCATTTACCTTTTTTCTTTCATTTATTTAGCTATTTTTTCTCTATTTATACACCTATTTTTTCAGTTTATTTACATATTTTTCTCTATTTATTCACTTATTTTTCTCTATTTATGTATCTATTTTTTTCTCTAATTTATTTACCTATTTTTTCTCTAGTTTATGTACCTATTTTATCTATTTATTTGCCTATTTTTTCTCTATTTTATTTACCTATTTTTTTATTTACCTTTTTTCTTTCATTTATTTAGCTATTTTTCTCTATTTATTCACCTACTTTTTCTCTAGTTTATTTACCTATTTTTCTCTATTTATTCACCTATTTTCTCTATTTATTTATCTATTTTTTCTCTAATTTAATTACCTATTTTTTCTCTAGTTTATTTATCTATTTTTATCTATTTATTTGCCTATTTTTTCTCTATTTTATTTTCCTATTTTTTTATCTATTTATTTACCTACTTTTTCTCTATTTATTTATCTATTTTTTCTCTATTTATTTGCCTATTTTTTTCTCTATTTCATTTACCTATTTTTATCTATTTATTTACATATTTTTCTCTATTTATTTACCTCTTTTTTCTCTATTTACTTACCTATTTTTTCTCTATATATTTCCCTATTTTTTCTCTATGTATTTACCTCTTTTGTTTTCTCTATTTATTTACCTATTTTTCTCTAGTTATTTACCTCTTTTTCAGTATTTATTTACCTCCTTTGTTTCCTCTACTTCATTACCTATTTTTTCACTGCTTATTTACCCATTTTTTCCTATAATTTATTTACCTATTTTTTTATTTACCTTTTTTTTTATTTATTTAGCTATTTATCTATATTTATACACCAATTTTTTCTCTCTTTATTTACCTATTTTTTCTCTCTTTATTTACCTATTTTTTCTCTATTTTATTTACCTACTTTTTCTCTGTTTATTTACCTATTTTTCTCTATTTATTTACCTATTTTTTCTCTATATATTTACCTATTTTTCTCTATCATTTATTCACCTATTTTTCTCTATTTATTTATCTATTTTTTTCTCTATTTTATTTATCTATTTTTTATCTATTTATTCACCTACTTTTTCTCTATTTATTTATCTATATGTTCTGTAGTTATTTACCTATTTCTTTCTCTCCTTTATTTACCTACTTTTTCTCTGTTTAGTTACCTATTTTTCCCTCTAATTTATTTACCTATTTTTTTATTTACGTTGTTTCCTTGATTTATTTAGCTATTTTTCTCTATTTATACACCTATTTTTCTGTTTATTTACCAATTATTTCTCTGTTTATTTACCTATTTTTTCCTGTAATTTATTTATCTATTTTTTCCTCTAATTTATTTACCTATTTTTCTCTATTTATTCACCTATTTTTCTCTATTTATTTATCTATTTTTTTCTCTAATTTATTTGCCTATTTTTTTCTGTTTAGTTACCTATTTTTTCCTCTATTTTATTTACCTATTTTTTATTTACCTTTTTTTCCTTGATTTATTTAGCTATTTTTCTCTATTTATACACCTATTTTTCTCTAATTTATTTACCAATTATTTCTCTGTTTATTTACCTATTTTTTCCTGTAATTTACTTATCTATTTTTTCCTCTAATTTATTTACCTATTTTTCTCTATTTATTCACCTATTTTTTCTCTATTTATTTATCTATTGTTTTCTCTAATTTATTTACCTATTTTTTCTCTAGTTTATTTACCTATTTTTGTCTATTTATTTGCCAATTTTTTTCTCTATTTTATTTACCTATTTTTTTATCTATTTATTCACCTACTTTTTCTCTATTTATTTATCTATTTGTTCTGTAGTTATTTACCTATTTCTTTCTCTCATTTATTTACCTACTTTTTCTCTGTTTAGTTACCTATTTTTTCCTCTAATTTATTTACCTATTTTTTTATTTACCTTGTTTCCTTGATTTATTTAGCTATTTTTCTCTATTGATACACCTATTTTTCTCTAGTTTATTTACCTATTTTTATCTATTTATTTGCCCATTTTTTCTCTACTTTATTTACCTATTTTTATCTATTTATTTACCTATTTTTCTCTGTTTATTTACCAATTTTTTCCTCTAATTTATTTACCTATTTTTTTATTTTCCTTTTTTTCTTTGATTTATTTAGCTATTTATCTATATTTATACACCTATTTTTTCTCTAGATAATTTACCTATTTTCTTCTCTATTTTTTTACCTCCTTTGTTTTCTCTATTTATTTACCTATTATTCTCTATTTATTTACCTCTTTTTTCTCTATTTATTTACCTATTTTTTCTCTATATATTTACCTATTTTTCTCTCTCATTTATTTACGTATTTTTTCTCTGTTTATTTACCAATTTTTTCCTCTAATTTATTTACCTATTTTTTTATTTACCTTTTTTTGTTTGGTTTATTTACCTATTTTTGTCTATTTATTTACCTATATTTTCTCTATATAATTTACCTATTTTTTCTCTCTTTATTTACCTATTTTTTCTCTATTTTATTTACCTACTTTTTCTATATTTATTTACCTATTTTTCTCTAGTTATTTACCTATTTTTTTCTCTAATTTATTTACCTATTTTTTCCAATAATTTATTTACCTATTTTTTTTATTTACCTTTTTTCTTTCATTTATTTAGCTATTTTTCTCTATTTATACACCTATTTTTTTCAGTTTATTTACATATTTTTCTCTATTTATTCACTTATTTTTCTCTATTTATGTATCTATTTTTTTCTCTAATTTATTTACCTATTTTTTCTCTAGTTTATGTACCTATTTTATCTATTTATTTGCCTATTTTTTCTCTATTTTATTTACCTATTTTTTTATTTACCTTTTTTCTTTCATTTATTTAGCTATTTTTCTCTATTTATACACCTACTTTTTCTCTAGTTTATTTACCTATTTTTCTCTATTTATTCACCTATTTTCTCTATTTATTTATCTATTTTTTTCTCTAATTTAATTACCTATTTTTTCTCTAGTTTATTTATCTATTTTTATCTATTTATTTGCCTATTTTTTCTCTATTTTATTTTCCTATTTTTTTATCTATTTATTTACCTACTTTTTCTCTATTTATTTATCTATTTTTTCTCTATTTATTTGCCTATTTTTTCTCTATTTCATTTACCTATTTTTATCTATTTATTTACATATTTTTCTCTATTTATTTACCTCTTTTTTCTCTATTTACTTACCTATTTTTTCTCTATATATTTCCCTATTTTTTCTCTATGTATTTACCACTTTTGTTTTCTCTATTTATTTACCTATTTTTCTCTAGTTATTTACCTCTTTTTCAGTATTTATTTACCTCCTTTGTTTCCTCTACTTCGTTACCTATTTTTTCACTGCTTATTTACCCATTTTTTCCTATAATTTATTTACCTATTTTTTTATTTACCTTTTTTTTATTTATTTAGCTATTTATCTATATTTATACACCAATTTTTTCTCTAGATAATTTACCTATTTTTTCTCTATTTTATTTTCCTATTTTTTTATCTATTTATTTACCTACTTTTTCTCTATTTATTTATCTATTTTTTCTCTAGTTATTTACCTATTTCTTTCTCTCATTTATTTACCTATTTTTTCTCTGTTTAGTTACCTATTTTTTCCTTTAATTTATTTACCTATTTTTTATTTTCCTTTTTTTCTTTGATTTATTTAGCTATTTATCTATATTTATACACCTATTTTTCTCTAGATAATTTACCTATTTCCTTCTCTATTTTTTTACCTCCTTTGTTTTCTCTATTTATTTACCTATTTTTCTCTATTTATTTACCTCTTTTTTCTCTATTTATTTACCTATTTTTTCTCTATATATTTACCTATTTTTCTCTCTCATTTATTTACGTATTTTTTCTCTGTTAATTTACCAATTTTTTCCTCTAATTTATTTACCTTCTTTGTTTGGTTTATTTACCTATTTTTCTCTATTTATTTACCTATATTTTCTCTATATATTTACCTATTTTTCTCTCTCATTTATTTACGTATTTTTTCTCTGTTTATTTACCTTTTTTTCTCTATTTATTTACCTATTTTTTCTCTATATATTTACCTATTTTTGTCTCTTATTTATTTACGTATTTTTCTCTGTTTATTTACCAATTTTTTCCTCTAATTTATTTACCTATTTTTTTATTTACCTTTTTTTGTTTGGTTTATTTACCTATTTTTCTCTATTTATTTACCTATTCTTCTCTATTTATTTGCCTATTTTTTTCTCTATTTCATTTACCTATTTTTTATCTATTTATTTACCTATTTTTCTCTATTTATTTACCTCTTTTTTCTCTATTTACTTACCTATTTTTTCTCTATATATTTCCCTATTTTTTCTCTATTTATTTACCTCTTTTGTTTTCTCTATTTATTTACTTATTTTTCTCTAGTGATTTACCTCTTTTTCAGTATTTATTTACCTCCTTTGTTTCCTCTACTTCATTACCTATTTTTTCACTGTTTATTTACCCATTTTTTCCTATAATTTATTTACCTATTTTTTTATTTACCTTTTTTTATTTATTTAGCTATTTATCTATATTTATACACCAATTTTTTCTGTAGATAATTTACCTATTTTTTCTCTATTTTTTTACCTCTTTTGTTTTCTCTATTTATTTACCTATTTTTTCTCTGTTTATTTAACTATTTTTTCCTTTAATTTATTTACCTATTTTTTATTTACCTTTTTTTCTTTGATTTATTTAGCTATTTATCTCTATTCATACACCAATCTTTTCTCTAGATAATTTACCTATTTTTTCTCTCTTTATTTACCTATTTTTTCTCTATTTTATTTACCTACTTTTTCTATATTTATTTTCCTATTTTTCTCTAGTTATTTACCTACTTTTTTCTCTAATTTATTTACCTATTTTTTCCTATAATTTATTTACCTATTTTTTTTATTTACCCTTTTTCTTTCATTTATTTAGCTATTTTTCTCTATTTATACACCTACTTTTTCTCTAGTTTATTTACCTATTTTCTCTATTTATTCACCTATTTTCTCTATTTATTTATCTATTTTTTCTCTAATATATTTACCTATTTTTTCTCTAGTTTATTTACCTATTTTTATCTATTTATTTGCCTATTTTTTCTCTATTTTATTTTCCTATTTTTTTACCTATTTATTTACCTACTTTTTCTCTATTTATTTATCTATTTTTTCTCTAGTTATTTACCTATTTCTTTCTCTCATTTCTTTACCTATTTTTTCTCTGTTTAGTTACCTATTTTTTCGTTTAATTTATTTACCTATTTTTTATTTTCCTTTTTTTCTTTGATTTATTTAGCTATTTATCTATATTTATACACCTATTTTTTCTCTAGATAATTTACCTATTTTCTTCTCTATTTTTTTACCTCCTTTGTTTTCTCTATTTATTTACCTATTTTTTCTCTATATATTTACCTATTTTTCTCTATCATTTATTTACGTATTTTTTCTCTGTTTATTTACAAATTTTTTCCTCTAATTTATTTACCTTTTTTTGTTTGGTTTATTTACCTATTTTTCTCTATTTATTTACCTATATTTTCTCTATATATTTACCTATTTTTCTCTCTCATTTATTTACGTATTTTTCTCTGTTTATTTACCAATTTTTTCCTCTAATTTATTTACCTATTTTTTATTTACCTTTTTTTGTTTGGTTTATTTACCTATTTTTCTCTATTTATTTACCTATTCTTCTCTATTTATTTGCCTATTTTTTTCTCTATTTCATTTACCTATTTTTTATCTATTTATTTACCTATTTTTCTCTATTTATTTACCTCTTTTTTCTCTATTTACTTACCTATTTTTTCTCTATATATTTCCCTATTTTTTCTCTATTTATTTACCTCTTTTGTTTTCTCTATTTATTTACTTATTTTTCTCTAGTGATTTACCTCTTTTTCAGTATTTATTTACCTCCTTTGTTTCCTCTACTTCATTACCTATTTTTTCACTGCTTATTTACCCATTTTTTCCTATAATTTATTTACCTATTTTTTTATTTACCTTTTTTTTTATTTATTTAGCTATTTATCTATATTTATACACCAATTTTTTCTCTCTTTATTTACCTATTTTTTCTCTCTTTATTTACCTATTTTTTCTCTATTTTATTTACCTACTTTTTCTCTGTTTATTTACCTATTTTTCTCTATTTATTTACCTATTTTTTCTCTATATATTTACCTATTTTTCTCTATCATTTATTCACCTATTTTTCTCTATTTATTTATCTATTTTTTTCTCTATTTTATTTATCTATTTTTTATCTATTTATTCACCTACTTTTTCTCTATTTATTTATCTATATGTTCTGTAGTTATTTACCTATTTCTTTCTCTCCTTTATTTACCTACTTTTTCTCTGTTTAGTTACCTATTTTTCCCTCTAATTTATTTACCTATTTTTTTATTTACGTTGTTTCCTTGATTTATTTAGCTATTTTTCTCTATTTATACACCTATTTTTCTCTAGTTTATTTACCAATTATTTCTCTGTTTATTTACCTATTTTTTCCTGTAATTTATTTATCTATTTTTTCCTCTAATTTATTTACCTATTTTTCTCTATTTATTCACCTATTTTTCTCTATTTATTTATCTATTTTTTTCTCTAATTTATTTGCCTATTTTTTTCTGTTTAGTTACCTATTTTTTCCTCTATTTTATTTACCTATTTTTTTATTTACCTTTTTTTCCTTGATTTATTTAGCTATTTTTCTCTATTTATACACCTATTTTTCTCTAATTTATTTACCAATTATTTCTCTGTTTATTTACCTATTTTTTCCTGTAATTTACTTATCTATTTTTTCCTCTAATTTATTTACCTATTTTTCTCTATTTATTTACCTATTTTTCTCTATTTATTTGCCTATTTTTTTCTCTATTTCATTTACCTATTTTTTCTCCATTTTATTTACCTACTTTTTCTCTGTTTATTTACCTATTTTTCTCTATTTATTTACCTCTTTTTTCTCTTTTTATTTACCTATTTTTCTCTAGTTATTTACCTACTTTTTTCTCCAATTTATTTACCTATTTTTCTGTTTATTTACCTATTTTTTCCTCTAATTTATTTACCTATATTTTATTTACCTTTTTTCTTTCATTTATTTAGCTATTTTTCTCTATTTATACACCTATTTTTCTCCAGTTTATTTACATATTTTTCTGTATTTATTCACTTATTTTTTCTCTATTTATGTATCTATTTTTTCTCTAATTTATTTACCTATTTTTTCTCTAGTTTATGTACCTATTTTATCTATTTATTTGCCTATTTTTTCTCTATTTTATTTACCTATTTTTTTATTTACCCTTTTTCTTTCATTTATTTAGCTATTTTTCTCTATTTATACACCTACTTTTTCTCTAGTTTATTTACCTAATTTTCTTTATTTATTCACCTATTTTCTCTATTTATTTATCTATTTTTTTCTCTATTTATTTACCTATTTTTTCTCTATATATTTACCTATTTTTCTCTCTCATTTATTTACGTATTTTTTCTCTGTTTATTTACCAATTTTTTCTCTAATTTATTTACCTATTTTTTTTATTTTCCTTTTTTTCTTTGATTTATTTAGCTATTTATCTATATTTATACACCTATTTTTTCTCTAGATAATTTACCTATTTTCTTCTCTATTTTTTTACCTCCTTTGTTTTCTCTATTTATTTACCTATTTTACTGTATTTATTTACCTCTTTTTTCTCTATTTATTTACCTATTTTTTCTCTATATATTTACCTATTTTTCTCTATCATTTATTTACGTATTTTTTCTCTGTTTATTTACAAATTTTTTTCCTCTAATTTATTTACCTTTTTTTTGTTTGGTTTATTTACCTATTTTTCTCTATTTATTTACCTATATTTTCTCTATATATTTACCAATTATTCTCTCTCATTTATTACGTAATTTTCTCTGTTTATTTACCAATTTTTTCCTCTAATTTATTTACCTAATTTTTTATATACCTTTTATTGTTTGGTTTATTTACCTATTTTTCTCTATTTATTTACCTATTTTTCTCTATTTATTTGCCTATTTTTTTCTCTATTTCATTTACCTATTTTTTCTCTATTTTATTTACCTACTTTTTCTCTGTTTATTTACCTATTTTTCTCTATTTATTTACCTCTTTTTTCTCTTTTTATTTACCTATTTTTCTCTAGTTATTTACCTACTTTTTTCTCCAATTTATTTACCTATTTTTCTGTTTATTTACCTATTTTTTCCTCTAATTTATTTACCTATTTTTTTATTTACCTTTTTTCTTTCATTTATTTAGCTATTTTTCTCTATTTATACACCTATTTTTCTCCAGTTTATTTACATATTTTTCTGTATTTATTCACTTATTTTTTCTCCATTTATGTATCTATTTTTTTCTCTAATTTATTTACCTATTTTTTCTCTAGTTTATGTTCCTATTTTATCTATTTATTTGCCTATTTTTTCTCTATTTTATTTACCTATTTTTTTATTTACCTTTTTTTCCTTGATTTATTTAGCTATTTTTCTCTATTTATACACCTATTTTTCTCTAATTTATTTACCAATTATTTCTCTGTTTATTTACCTATTTTTTCCTGTAATTTATTTATCTATTTTTTCCTCTAATTTATATACCTATTTTTCTCTATTTATTCACCTATTTTTTCTCTATTTATTTATCTATTGTTTTCTCTAATTTATTTACCTATTTTTTCTCTAGTTTATTTACCTATTTTTGTCTATTTATTTGCCAATTTTTTTCTCTATTTTATTTACCTATTTTTTTATCTATTTATTCACCTACTTTTTCTCTATTTATTTATCTATTTGTTCTGTAGTTATTTACCTATTTCTTTCTCTCATTTATTTACCTACTTTTTCTCTGTTTAGTTACCTATTTTTTCCTCTAATTTATTTACCTATTTTTTTATTTACCTTGTTACCTTGATTGATTAGCTATTTTTCTCTATTGATACACCTATTTTTCTCTAGTTTATTTACCTATTTTTATCTATTTATTTGCCCATTTTTTCTCTACTTTATTTACTATTTTTTCTATTATTTACCTATTTTTCTCTATTGATTTACTTCTTTTTCTCTATTTATTTACCCATTTTTTCTCTAGTTATTTACCTATTTCTTTCTCTCATTTATTTACCTATTTTTTCTCTGTTTATTTACCAATTTTTTCCTCTAATTTATTTACCTATTTTTTTATTTTCCTTTTTTTCTTTGATTTATTTAGCTATTTTTCTCTATTTATACACCTATTTTTCTCCAGTTTATTTACATATTTTTCTGTATTTATCACTTATTTTTTCTCCATTTATTTTTCTATTTTTTCTCTAATTTATTTACCTATTTTTCTCTAGTTTATGTTCCTATTTTATCTATTTTATTTGCCTATTTTTTCTCTATTTTATTTACCTATTTTTTTATTTACCTTTTTTCTTTCATTTATTTAGCTAGTTTTCTCTATTTATACACCTACTTTTTCTCTAGTTTATTTACCTATTTTCTTTATTTATTCACCTATTTTCTCTATTTATTTATCTATTTTTTTCTCTAATTTATTTACCTATTTTTTCTATAGTTTATTTACCTATTTTTATCTATTTATTTGCCTATTTTTTCTCTATTTTATTTTTCCCTATTTTTTATCTATTTATTTACCTACTTTTTCTCTATTTATTTATCTATTTTTTCTCTAGTTATTTACCTATTTCTTTCTCTCATTTATTTACCTATTTTTCTCTGTTTAGTTACCTATTTTTTCCTTTAATTTATTTACCTATTTTTTATTTTCCTTTTTTTCTTTGATTTATTTAGCTATTTATCTATATTTATACACCTATTTTTTCGGTAGATAATTTACCCTATTTCCTTCTCTATTTTTTTACCTCCTTTGTTTTCTCTATTTATTTACCTATTTTTCTCTATTTATTTACCTCTTTTTTCTCTATATATTTACGTATTTTTCTCTCTCATTTATTTACGTATTTTTTCTCTGTTAATTTACCAATTTTTTCCTCTAATTTATTTACCTATTTTTTTATTTACCTTTTTGCTTGGTTTATTTACCTATTTTTCTCTATTTACTTACCTATTTTTTCTCTATATATTTCCCTATTTTTTCTCTATTTATTACCTCTTTTGTTTTCTCTATTTATTTACCTATTTTTTCTCTATATATTTACCTATTTTTCTCTCTCATTTATTTACGTATTTTTTCTCTGTTTATTTACCAATTTTTTCCTCTAATTTATTTACCTATTTTTCTCTATTTATTCACCTATTTTTTCTCTATTTACTTATCTATTTTTTCTCTATTTTATTTATCTATTTTTTATCTATTTATTCACCTACTTTTTCTCTATTTATTTATCTATATGTTCTGTAGTTATTTACCTATTTCTTTCTCTCCTTTATTTACCTACTTTTTCTCTGTTTAGTTACCTATTTTTCCCTCTAATTTATTTACCTATGTTTTTATTTACGTTGTTTCCTTGATTTATTTAGCTATTTTTCTCTATTTATACACCTATTTTTCTCTAGTTTATTTACAAATTATTTCTCTGTTTATTTACCTATTTTTTCCTGTAATTTATTTACCTATTTTTCTCTATTTATTTACCTCTTTTTTCTCTATTTATTTACCTATTTTTTCTCTATATATTTACCTATTTTTCTCTCTCATTTATTTACGTATTTTTTCTCTGTTTATTTACCAATTTTTTCCTCTAATTTATTTACCTATTTTTTTATTTACCTTTTCCTTGTTTGGTTTATTTACCTATTTTTGTCTATTTATTTACCTATATTTTCTCTATATAATTTACCTATTTTTTCTCTCTTTATTTACCTATTTTTTCTCTATTTTATTTACCTACTTTTTCTATAATTATTTACCTATTTTTCTCTAGTTATTTACCTACTTTTTCTCTAATTTATTTACCTATTTTTTCCAATAATTTATTTACCTATTTTTTTCATTTACCTTTTTTCTTTCATTTATTTAGCTATTTTTCTCTATTTATACACCTATTTTTTTCAGTTTATTTACATATTTTTCTCTATTTATTCACTTATTTTTCTCTATTTATGTATCTATTTTTTTCTCTAATTTATTTACCTATTTTTTCTCTAGTTTATGTACCTATTTTATCTATTTATTTGCCTA
>NW_027487015.1:0-18325 GCF_050908995.1 Andrena cerasifolii | reverse complement strand
AATAGAGAAAACAAAAGGGGTAAATAAATAGAGAAAAATAGGGAAATAAATAGAGAAAATAGGTAAATTATCTAGAGAAAAAATAGGTGTATAAATATAGATAAATATCTAAATAAATCAAAGAAAAAAAGGTAAATAAAACAATAGGTAAATAAATTAAAGGAAAAAATAGGTAAATATCTAGAGAAAAATAGGTAAATAAATAGAGAAAAATAGGTAAATAAACCAAAGAAAAAAAGGTAAATAAAAAAATATGTAAATAAATTAGAGAAAAAAATAGGTAAATAAACAGAGAAAAATACGTAAATAAATGAGAGAGAAAAATAGGTAAATATATAGAGAAAAATAGGTAAATAAATAGAGAAAAAAGAGGTAAATAAATAGAGAAAAATAGGTAAATAAAATAGGGAAAAATAGGTAAATAAACAGAGAAAAATAGGTAAATATGTAGAGAAAACAAAAGAGGTAAACAAATAGAGAAAAAATAGTAAAATAAATAGAGAAAAAATAGGTAAATTATCTGGAGATAAAATATGTGTATAAACAGAGATAAATAGCTAAATAAATCAAAGAAAAAAAGGTAAATAAAAAAATAGGTAAATAAATTAGAGGAAAAAATAGGTAAATAAATAGAGAAAATATAGGTGTATAAATTAGAGAAAGAAAGGGGTAAATAAATAGAAAAAAGTTAATGAATAGAGAAAAAATTGGAAAATAAATAGAGAAAAAATAGGTAAATAAATAGAGAAAAAAGAGGTAAATAAATAGAGAAAAATAGGTAAATAAGTACATAAGAAAATAGGTAAATAAAATAGAGAAAAAAATAGGCAAATAAATAGATTAAAATAGGTAAATAAGCTAGAGAAAAAATAGGTGTATAAATAGAGAAAAAATAGCTAAATAAATCAAGGGAAAAAAGGTAAATAAAAAAATAGGTAAATAAATTAGAGGAAAAAATAGGTAAATAACTAGAGAAAAATAGGTAAATAAATAGAGAAAACAAAAGAGGTAAATAAATAGAGAAAAATAGGAAAATAAGTAGAGAAAAAATAGGTATATTATCTAGAGAAAAAAATAGGTAAATAAATAGAGAAAACAAAAGAGGTAAATAAATAGAGGAAAAAAATAGGTAAATAAATACAGAAAAATAGGTAAATTAGGTAGAGAAAAAAATAGGTGTATAAATAGAGAAAAATAGGTAAATAAACCAAAGGAAAAAAGGTAAATAAAATATAGGTAAATAAAATAGAGGAAAAATAGGTAACTAAACAGAGAAAAAATAGGAAAATAAATGAGAGATAATATAGGTAAATAACTAGAGAAACAATAGGTAAATAAATAGAGAAAAATAGGTAAATAAATAGAGAAAATATAGGTGTATAATTTAGAGAGAAAAAGCGGTAAATAAATAGAAAAAAGTTAATGAGTAGAGAAAAAATTGGAAAATAAATAGAGAAAAAATACGTAAATAAATAGAGAAAAAATAGGTAAATTATCTAGAGAAAAATAGGTAAATAAATAGAGAAACAAAAGAGGTAAATAAATAGAGAAAAAAATAGGTAAATAAATACAGAAAAATAGGTAAATTAGGTAGAGAAAAAATAGGTAAATATCTAGAGAAAAAATAGGTAAATAAATAGAGAAAAATAGGTAAATTATCTAGAGAAAAATAGGTAAATAAATAGAGAAAACAAAAGAGGTAAATAAAATAGAGAAAAAAATAGGTAAATAAATACAGAAAAATAGGTAAATTAGGTAGAGAAAAAATAGGTGTATAAATAGAGATAAATAGCTAAATAAATCAAAGAAAAAAAGGTAAATAAAAAAATAGGTAAATAAATTAGAGGAAAAAATAGGTAAATAACTAGAGAAAAATAGGTAAATAAATAGAGAAAACAAAAGAGGTAAATAAATAAAGAAAACAAAAGAGGTAAATAAATAGAGAAAAATATGAAAATAAATAGAGAAAAAATAGGTAAATTATCTAGAGAAAAAATAGGTGTATAAATAGAGATAAATAGCTAAATAAATCAAAGAAAAAAAGGTAAATAAAAAAATAGGTAAATAAATTAGAGGAAAAAATAGGTAAATAACTAGAGAAAAATAGGTAAATAAATAGAGAAAACAAAAGAGGTAAATAAATAGAGAAAAATAGGAAATAAATAGAGAAAAAATAGGTATATTATCTAGAGAAAAAATAGGTGTATAAATAGAGATAAATAGCTAAATAAATCAAAGAAAAAAAGGTAAATAAAAAATAGGTAATTAAATTAGAGGAAAAAATAGGTAAATAACTAGAGAAAAATAGGTAAATAAATAGAGAAAACAAAAGAGGTAAATAAATAGAGAAAAATAGGAAAATAAATAGAGAAAAAATAGGTAAATTATCTAGAGAAAAAATAGGTGTATAAATAGAGATAAATAGCTAAATAAATAAAAGAAAAAGGTAAATAAAAAAATAGGTAAATAAACTAGAGAAAAAATAGGTAAATAAATTAGAGAAAAAATAGGTAAATTATCTAGAGAAAAAATAGGTAAATTATCTAGAGAAAAAATAGGTGTATAAATATAGAAAAATAGGTAATGAAGTACAGAAAACAAAGTAGGCAAATAAATACAGAAAAAAGAGGTAAATAACTAGAGAAAAATAGGTAAATAAATAGAGAAAAATAGTTAATGAAGTACAGAAAACAAAGTAGGTAAATAAATACAGAAAAAAGAGGTAAATAACTAGAGAAAAAATAGGTAAATAAATAGAGAAAAAATAGGTAAATAAATGAGAAAGGAACTGGGTAAATAACTAGTGAAAAAATTGGTAAATAAATAGAGGAAAAAAAGAGGCAACTAAATAGAGAAAAATAGGTAAATAAATAGAGAAAACAAAAGAGGTAAATAAATAGAGAAAAAATAGGTAAATAAATACAGAAAAATAGGTAAATTAGGTAGAGAAAAAATAGGTGTATAAATAGAGAAAAATAGGTAATGAAGTACAGAAAACAAAGTACGTAAATAAATACAGAAAAAAGAGGTAAATAACTAGAGAAAAAATAGGTAAATAAATAGAGAAAACAAAAGGGGTAAATAAATAGAGAAAAATAGGGAAATAAATAGAGAAAAATAGGTAAATTATCTAGAGAAAAAATAGGTGTATAAATATAGATAAATATCTAAATAAATCAAAGAAAAAAAGGCAAATAAAACAATAGGTAAATAAATTAAAGGAAAAAATAGGTAAATATCTAGAGAAAAATAGGTAAATAAATAGAGAAAAATAGGTAAATAAACCAAAGAAAAAAAGGTAAATAAAAAAATATGTAAATAAATTAGAGAAAAAAATAGGTAAATAAACAGAGAAAAATACGTAAATAAATGAGAGAGAAAAATAGGTAAATATATAGAGAAAATATAGGTGTATAATTTAGAGAGAAAAAGCGGTAAATAAATAGAAAAAAGTTAATGAGTAGGGAAAAAATTGGAAAATAAATAGAGAAAAAATAGGTAAATAAATAGAGAAAAAATAGGTAAATTATCTAGAGAAAAATAGGTAAATAAATAGAGAAAACAAAAGAGGTAAATAAATAGAGAAAAAATAGGTAAATAAATACAGAAAAATAGGTAAATTAGGTAGAGAAAAAATAGGTAAATATCTAGAGAAAAAATAGGTAAATAAATAGAGAAAAATAGGTAAATTATCTAGAGAAAAATAGGTAAATAAATAGAGAAAACAAAAGAGGTAAATAAATAGAGAAAAATAGGTAAATAAATACAGAAAAATAGGTAAATTAGGTAGAGAAAAAATAGGTGTATAAATAGAGATAAATAGCTAAATAAATCAAAGAAAAAAAGGTAAATAAAAAAATAGGTAAATAAATTAGAGGAAAAATAGGTAAATAACTAGAGAAAAATAGGTAAATAAATAGAGAAAACAAAAGAGGTAAATAAATAGAGAAAACAAAAGAGGTAAATAAATAGAGAAAAATATGAAAATAAATAGAGAAAAAATAGGTAAATTATCTAGAGAAAAAATAGGTGTATAAATAGAGATAAATAGCTAAATAAATCAAAGAAAAAAAGGTAAATAAAAAATAGGTAAATAAATTAGAGGAAAAATAGGTAAATAACTAGAGAAAAATAGGTAAATAAATAGAGAAAACAAAAGAGGTAAATAAATAGTGAAAAATAGGAAAATAAATAGAGAAAAAATAGGTATATTATCTAGAGAAAAAATAGGTGTATAAATAGAGATAAATAGCTAAATAAATCAAAGAAAAAAAGGTAATTAAATTAGAGGAAAAAAATAGGTAAATAACTAGAGAAAAATAGGTAAATAAATAGAGAAAACAAAAGAGGTAAATAAGTAGAGAAAAATAGGAAAATAAATAGAGAAAAAATAGGTAAATTATCTAGAGAAAAAATAGGTGTATAAATAGAGATAAATAGCTAAATAAATAAAAGAAAAAAAGGTAAATAAAAAAATAGGTAAATAAACTAGAGAAAAAAATAGGTAAATAAATTAGAGAAAAAATAGGTAAATTATCTAGAGAAAAATAGGTAAATAAATAGAGAAAACAAAAGAGGTAAATAAATAGAGACAAATAGGTAAATAAGTACATAAGAAAATAGGTAAATAAAATAGAGAAAAAAATAGGCAAATAAATAGAGAAAAATAGGTAAATTATATAGAGAAAAAATAGGTGTATAAATAGAGATAAATAGCTAAATAAATCAAAGAAAAAAAGGTAAATAAAAAAATAGGTAAATAAATTAGAGGAAAAAATAGGTAAATAACTAGAGAAAAATAGGTAAATAAATAGAGAAAACAAAAGAGGTAAATAAATAGAGAAAAATAGGAAAATAAATATATAAAAAATAGGTATATTATCTAGAGAAAAAATAGGTGTATAAATAGAGATAAATAGCTAAATAAATCAAAGAAAAAAAGGTAAATAAAAAAATAGGTAAATAAATTAGAGGAAAAAATAGGTAAATAACTAGAGAAAAATAGGTAAATAAATAGAGAAAACAAAATAGGTAAATAAATAGAGAAAACAAAAGAGGTAAATAAATAGAGAAAACAAAAGAGGTAAATAAATAGAGAAAAATATGAAAATAAATAGAGAAAAGATAGGTAAATTATCTAGAGAAAAAATAGGTGTATAAATAGAGATAAATAGCTAAATAAATCAAAGAAAAAAAGGTAAATAAAAAAATAGGTAAATAAATTAGAGGAAAAAATAGGTAAATAACTAGAGAAAAATAGGTAAATAAATAGAGAAAACAAAAGAGGTAAATAAATAGAGAAAAATAGGAAGATAAATAGAGAAAAAATAGGTAAATTATCTAGAGAAAAAATAGGTGTATAAATAGAGATAAATAGCTAAATAAATAAAAGAAAAAAAGGTAAATAAAAAATAGGTAAATAAACTAGAGAAAAAATAGGTAAATAAATTAGAGAAAAAATAGGTAAATTATCTAGAGAAAAAATAGGTAAATTATCTAGAGAAAAAATAGGTGTATTAATAGAGAAAAATAGGTAATGAAGTACAGAAAACAAAGTAGGTAAATAAATACAGAAAAAAGAGGTAAATAACTAGAGAAAAATAGGTAAATAAATAGAGAAAAATAGTTAATGAAGTACAGAAAACAAAGTAGGTAAATAAATACAGAAAAAGAGGTAAATAACTAGAGAAAAAATAGGTAAATAAATAGAGAAAAAATAGGTAAATAAATGAGAAAGGAACTGGGTAAATAACTAGTGAAAAAATTGGTAAATAAATAGAGGAAAAAAGAGGCAACTAAATAGAGAAAAATAGGTAAATAAATAGAGAAAACAAAAGAGGTAAATAAATAGAGAAAAAATAGGTAAATAAATACAGAAAAATAGGTAAATTAGGTAGAGAAAAAATAGGTGTATAAATAGAGAAAAATAGGTAATGAAGTACAGAAAACAAAGTACGTAAATAAATACAGAAAAAAGAGGTAAATAACTAGAGAAAAAATAGGTAAATAAATAGAGAAAACAAAAGGGGTAAATAAATAGAGAAAAATAGGGAAATAAATAGAGAAAAATAGGTAAATTATCTAGAGAAAAAATAGGTGTATAAATATAGATAAATATCTAAATAAATCAAAGAAAAAAAGGCAAATAAAACAATAGGTAAATAAATTAAAGGAAAAAATAGGTAAATATCTAGAGAAAAATAGGTAAATAAATAGAGAAAAATAGGTAAATAAACCAAAGAAAAAAAGGTAAATAAAAAAATATGTAAATAAATTAGAGAAAAAAATAGGTAAATAAACAGAGAAAAATACGTAAATAAATGAGAGAGAAAAATAGGTAAATATATAGAGAAAATATAGGTGTATAATTTAGAGAGAAAAAGCGGTAAATAAATAGAAAAAAGTTAATGAGTAGGGAAAAAATTGGAAAATAAATAGAGAAAAAATAGGTAAATAAATAGAGAAAAAATAGGTAAATTATCTAGAGAAAAATAGGTAAATAAATAGAGAAAACAAAAGAGGTAAATAAATAGAGAAAAAATAGGTAAATAAATACAGAAAAATAGGTAAATTAGGTAGAGAAAAAATAGGTAAATATCTAGAGAAAAAATAGGTAAATAAATAGAGAAAAATAGGTAAATTATCTAGAGAAAAATAGGTAAATAAATAGAGAAAACAAAAGAGGTAAATAAATAGAGAAAAATAGGTAAATAAATACAGAAAAATAGGTAAATTAGGTAGAGAAAAAATAGGTGTATAAATAGAGATAAATAGCTAAATAAATCAAAGAAAAAAAGGTAAATAAAAAAATAGGTAAATAAATTAGAGGAAAAAATAGGTAAATAACTAGAGAAAAATAGGTAAATAAATAGAGAAAACAAAAGAGGTAAATAAATAGAGAAAACAAAAGAGGTAAATAAATAGAGAAAAATATGAAAATAAATAGAGAAAAAATAGGTAAATTATCTAGAGAAAAAATAGGTGTATAAATAGAGATAAATAGCTAAATAAATCAAAGAAAAAAAGGTAAATAAAAAATAGGTAAATAAATTAGAGGAAAAATAGGTAAATAACTAGAGAAAAATAGGTAAATAAATAGAGAAAACAAAAGAGGTAAATAAATAGTGAAAAATAGGAAAATAAATAGAGAAAAAATAGGTATATTATCTAGAGAAAAAATAGGTGTATAAATAGAGATAAATAGCTAAATAAATCAAAGAAAAAAAGGTAATTAAATTAGAGGAAAAAATAGGTAAATAACTAGAGAAAAATAGGTAAATAAATAGAGAAAACAAAAGAGGTAAATAAGTAGAGAAAAATAGGAAAATAAATAGAGAAAAAATAGGTAAATTATCTAGAGAAAAATAGGTAAATAAATAGAGAAAACAAAAGAGGTAAATAAATACAGAAAAAAGAGGTAAATAACTAGAGAAAAAATAGGTAAATAAATAGAGAAAAAATAGGTAAATAAATGAGAAAGGAACTGGGTAAATAACTAGTGAAAAAATTGGTAAATAAATAGAGGAAAAAAAGAGGCAACTAAATAGAGAAAAATAGGTAAATAAATAGAGAAAACAAAAGAGGTAAATAAATAGAGAAAAAATAGGTAAATAAATACAGAAAAATAGGTAAATTAGGTAGAGAAAAAATAGGTGTATAAATAGAGAAAAATAGGTAATGAAGTACAGAAAACAAAGTACGTAAATAAATACAGAAAAAAGAGGTAAATAACTAGAGAAAAAATAGGTAAATAAATAGAGAAAACAAAAGGGGTAAATAAATAGAGAAAAATAGGGAAATAAATAGAGAAAAATAGGTAAATTATCTAGAGAAAAAATAGGTGTATAAATATAGATAAATATCTAAATAAATCAAAGAAAAAAAGGCAAATAAAACAATAGGTAAATAAATTAAAGGAAAAAATAGGTAAATATCTAGAGAAAAATAGGTAAATAAATAGAGAAAAATAGGTAAATAAACCAAAGAAAAAAAGGTAAATAAAAAAATATGTAAATAAATTAGAGAAAAAAATAGGTAAATAAACAGAGAAAAATACGTAAATAAATGAGAGAGAAAAATAGGTAAATATATAGAGAAAATATAGGTGTATAATTTAGAGAGAAAAAGCGGTAAATAAATAGAAAAAAGTTAATGAGTAGGGAAAAAATTGGAAAATAAATAGAGAAAAAATAGGTAAATAAATAGAGAAAAAATAGGTAAATTATCTAGAGAAAAATAGGTAAATAAATAGAGAAAACAAAAGAGGTAAATAAATAGAGAAAAAATAGGTAAATAAATACAGAAAAATAGGTAAATTAGGTAGAGAAAAAATAGGTAAATATCTAGAGAAAAAATAGGTAAATAAATAGAGAAAAATAGGTAAATTATCTAGAGAAAAATAGGTAAATAAATAGAGAAAACAAAAGAGGTAAATAAATAGAGAAAAATAGGTAAATAAATACAGAAAAATAGGTAAATTAGGTAGAGAAAAAATAGGTGTATAAATAGAGATAAATAGCTAAATAAATCAAAGAAAAAAAGGTAAATAAAAAAATAGGTAAATAAATTAGAGGAAAAAATAGGTAAATAACTAGAGAAAAATAGGTAAATAAATAGAGAAAACAAAAGAGGTAAATAAATAGAGAAAACAAAAGAGGTAAATAAATAGAGAAAAATATGAAAATAAATAGAGAAAAAATAGGTAAATTATCTAGAGAAAAAATAGGTGTATAAATAGAGATAAATAGCTAAATAAATCAAAGAAAAAAAGGTAAATAAAAAATAGGTAAATAAATTAGAGGAAAAATAGGTAAATAACTAGAGAAAAATAGGTAAATAAATAGAGAAAACAAAAGAGGTAAATAAATAGTGAAAAATAGGAAAATAAATAGAGAAAAAATAGGTATATTATCTAGAGAAAAAATAGGTGTATAAATAGAGATAAATAGCTAAATAAATCAAAGAAAAAAAGGTAATTAAATTAGAGGAAAAAATAGGTAAATAACTAGAGAAAAATAGGTAAATAAATAGAGAAAACAAAAGAGGTAAATAAGTAGAGAAAAATAGGAAAATAAATAGAGAAAAAATAGGTAAATTATCTAGAGAAAAATAGGTAAATAAATAGAGAAAACAAAAGAGGTAAATAAATACAGAAAAAAGAGGTAAATAACTAGAGAAAAATAGGTAAATAAATAGAGAAAAATAGTTAATGAAGTACAGAAAACAAAGTAGGTAAATAAATACAGAAAAAAGAGGTAAATAACTAGAGAAAAAATAGGTAAATAAATAGAGAAAAAAATAAGTAAATAAATGAGAAAGGAACTGGGTAAATAACTAGAGAAAAAATTGGTAAATAAATAGAGGAAAAAAAGAGGCAACTAAATAGAGAAAAATAGGTAAATAAATAGAGAAAAAATAGGTAAATAAAATAGGGAAAAATAGGTAAATAAACAGAGAAAAATAGGTAAATAAGTAGAGAAAACCAAAGAGGTAAACAAATAGAGAAAAAATAGGAAAATAAATAGAGAAAAAATAGGTAAATTATCTGGAGAAAAAATCGATGCATACATAGAGATATATAGCTAAATAAATCAAAGAAAAAAAGGTAAATAAAAAAATAGGTAAAGAAATTTGAGGAAAAAATAGGTAAATAAATGAGAAAGAAAAATGGGTAAATAACTAGAGAAAAAATTAGTAAATAAATAGAGGATAAGAAGAGGTAACTAAATAGATAAAAATAGGTAAATAAATAGAGAAAAAATAGGTAAATAAAATAGGGAAAAATAGGTAAATAAACAGAGAAAAATAGGTAAATAAATCAAAGAAAAAGAGGTAAATAAAAAATAGGTAAATAAACTAGAGAAAAAAATAGGTAAATAAATTAGAGAAAAATAGGTAAATAAGTACATAAGAAAATAGGTAAATAAAATAGAGAAAAAAATAGGCAAATAAATAGAGAAAAATAGGTAAATTATATAGAGAAAAAATAGGTGTATAAATAGAGATAAATAGCTAAATAAATCAAAGAAAAAAAGGTAAATAAAAAAATAGGTAAATAAATTAGAGGAAAAAATAGGTAAATAACTAGAGAAAAATAGGTAAATAAATAGAGAAAACAAAAGAGGTAAATAAATAGAGAAAAATATGAAAATAAATAGAGAAAAGATAGGTAAATTATCTAGAGAAAAAATAGGTGTATAAATAGAGATAAATAGCTAACTAAATCAAAGAAAAAAAGGTAAATAAAAAAATAGGTAAATAAATTAGAAGAAAAAATAGGTAAATAACTAGAGAAAAATAGGTAAATAAATAGAGAAAACAAAAGAGGTAAATAAATAGAGAAAAATAGGAAAATAAATAGAGAAAAATAGGTAAATTATCTAGAGAAAAATAGGTGTATAAATAGAGATAAATAGCTAAATAAATAAAAGAAAAAAAGGTAAATAAAAAAATAGGTAAATAAACTAGAGAAAAAAATAGGTAAATAAATTAGAGAAAAAATAGGTAAATTATCTAGAGAAAAAATAGGTAAATTATCTAGAGAAAAAATAGGCGTATAAATAGAGAAAAATAGGTAATGAAGTACAGAAAACAAAGTAGGTAAATAAATACAGAAAAAAGAGGTAAATAAATAGAGAAAAATAGGAAAATAAATAGAGAAAAAATAGGTAAATTATCTAGAGAAAAAATAGGTGTATAAATAGAGATAAATAGCTAAATAAATAAAAGAAAAAAAGGTAAATAAAAAAATAGGTAAATAAACTAGAGAAAAAAATAGGTAAATAAATTAGAGAAAAAATAGGTAAATTATCTAGAGAAAAATAGGTAAATAAATAGAGAAAACAAAAGAGGTAAATAAATAGAGAAAAATAGGTAAATAAGTACATAAGAAAATAGGTAAATAAAATAGAGAAAAAAATAGGCAAATAAATAGAGAAAAATAGGTAAATTATATAGAGAAAAAATAGGTGTATAAATAGAGATAAATAGCTAAATAAATCAAAAAAAAAAAGGTAAATAAAAAAATAGGTAAATAAATTAGAGGAAAAAATAGGTAAATAACTAGAGAAAAATAGGTAAATAAATAGAGAAAACAAAAGAGGTAAATAAATAGAGAAAAATAGGAAAATAAATATATAAAAAATAGGTATATTATCTAGAGAAAAAATAGGTGTATAAATAGAGATAAATAGCTAAATAAATCAAAGAAAAAAAGGTAAATAAAAAAATAGGTAAATAAATTAGAGGAAAAAATAGGTAAATAACTAGAGAAAAATAGGTAAATAAATAGAGAAAACAAAAGAGGTAAATAAATAGAGAAAACAAAAGAGGTAAATAAATAGAGAAAAATATGAAAATAAATAGAGAAAAGATAGGTAAATTATCTAGAGAAAAAATAGGTGTATAAATAGAGATAAATAGCTAAATAAATCAAAGAAAAAAAGGTAAATAAAAAAATAGGTAAATAAATTAGAGGAAAAAATAGGTAAATAACTAGAGAAAAATAGGTAAATAAATAGAGAAAACAAAAGAGGTAAATAAATAGAGAAAAATAGGAAAATAAATAGAGAAAAAATAGGTAAATTATCTAGAGAAAAAATAGGTGTATAAATAGAGATAAATAGCTAAATAAATAAAAGAAAAAAAGGTAAATAAAAAAATAGGTAAATAAACTAGAGAAAAAAATAGGTAAATAAATTAGAGAAAAAATAGGTAAATTATCTAGAGAAAAATAGGTAAATAAATAGAGAAAACAAAAGAGGTAAATAAATAGAGACAAATAGGTAAATAAGTACATAAGAAAATAGGTAAATAAAATAGAGAAAAAAATAGGCAAATAAATAGAGAAAAATAGGTAAATTATATTGAGAAAAAATAGGTGTATAAATAGAGATAAATAGCTAAATAAATCAAAGAAAAAAAGGTAAATAAAAAAATAGGTAAATAAATTAGAGGAAAAAATAGGTAAATAACTAGAGAAAAATAGGTAAATAAATAGAGAAAACAAAAGAGGTAAATAAATAGAGAAAAATAGGAAAATAAATATATAAAAAATAGGTATATTATCTAGAGAAAAAATAGGTGTATAAATAGAGATAAATAGCTAAATAAATCAAAGAAAAAAAGGTAAATAAAAAAATAGGTAAATAAATTAGAGGAAAAAATAGGTAAATAACTAGAGAAAAATAGGTAAATAAATAGAGAAAACAAAATAGGTAAATAAATAGAGAAAACAAAAGAGGTAAATAAATAGAGAAAACAAAAGAGGTAAATAAATAGAGAACAATATGAAAATAAATAGAGAAAAGATAGGTAAATTATCTAGAGAAAAAATAGGTGTATAAATAGAGATAAATAGCTAAATAAATCAAAGAAAAAAAGGTAAATAAAAAAATAGGTAAATAAATTAGAGGAAAAAATAGGTAAATAACTAGAGAAAAATAGGTAAATAAATAGAGAAAACAAAAGAGGTAAATAAATAGAGAAAAATAGGAAGATAAATAGAGAAAAAATAGGTAAATTATCTAGAGAAAAAATAGGTGTATAAATAGAGATAAATAGCTAAATAAATAAAAGAAAAAAAGGTAAATAAAAAAATAGGTAAATAAACTAGAGAAAAAAATAGGTAAATAAATTAGAGAAAAAATAGGTAAATTATCTAGAGAAAAAATAGGTAAATTATCTAGAGAAAAAATAGGTGTATTAATAGAGAAAAATAGGTAATGAAGTACAGAAAATAAAGTAGGTAAATAAATACAGAAAAAAGAGGTAAATAACTAGAGAAAAATAGGTAAATAAATACAGAAAAATAGTTAATGAAGTACAGAAAACAAAGTAGGTAAATAAATACAGAAAAAAGAGGTAAATAACTAGAGAAAAAATAGGTAAATAAATAGAGAAAAAAATAGGTAAATAAATGAGAAAGGAACTGGGTAAATAACTAGAGAAAAAATTGGTAAATAAATAGAGGAAAAAAAGAGGCAACTAAATAGAGAAAAATAGGTAAATAAATAGGGAAAAAATAGGTAAATAAAATAGGGAAAAATAGGTAAATAAACAGAGAAAAATAGGTAAATAAGTAGAGAAAACCAAAGAGGTAAACAAATAGAGAAAAAATAGGAAAATAAATAGAGAAAAAATAGGTAAATTATCTGGAGAAAAAATCGATGCATACATAGAGATATATAGCTAAATAAATCAAAGAAAAAAAGGTAAATAAAAAAATAGGTAAAGAAATTTGAGGAAAAAATAGGTAAATAAATGAGAAAGAAAAATGGGTAAATAACTAGAGAAAAAATTAGTAAATAAATAGAGGATAAGAAGAGGTAACTAAATAGATAAAAATAGGTAAATAAATAGAGAAAAAATAGGTAAATAAAATAGGGAAAAATAGGTAAATAAACAGAGAAAAATAGGTAAATAAATCAAAGAAAAAGAGGTAAATAAAAAATAGGTAAATAAACTAGAGAAAAAAATAGGTAAATAAATTAGAGAAAAAATAGGTAAATTATCTAGAGAATAAGTAGGTGTATAAATATAGATAAATAGCTACATAAATCAAAGACAAAAAGGTAAATAAAGAAGTACGTAAATAAATTAAAGGAAAAATAGGTAAATAAACAGAGAAAAATAGGAAAATAAATGAGAGAAAATATAGGTAAATGACTAGAGAAACAATAGGTAAATAACTAGAGAAAAATAGGTAAATAAATAGAGAAAACAAAAGAGGTAAATAAATAGAGAAAAATAGGAAAATAAATAGAGAAAAAATAGGTAAATTATCTAGAGAAAAAATAGGTGTATAAATAGAGATAAATAGCTAAATAAATCAAAGAAAAAAAGGTAAATAAAAAAATAGGTAAATAAATTAGAGGAAAAAATAGGTAAATAACTAGAGAAAAATAGGTAAATAAATAGAGAAAACAAAAGAGGTAAATAAATAGAGAAAAATAGGAAAATAAATATATAAAAAATAGGTATATTATCTAGAGAAAAAATAGGTGTATAAATAGAGATAAATAGCTAAATAAATCAAAGAAAAAAAGGTAAATAAAAAAATAGGTAAATAAATTAGAGGAAAAAATAGGTAAATAACTAGAGAAAAATAGGTAAATAAATAGAGAAAACAAAAGAGGTAAATAAATAGAGAAAACAAAAGAGGTAAATAAATAGAGAAAAATATGAAAATAAATAGAGAAAAGATAGGTAAATTATCTAGAGAAAAAATAGGTGTATAAATAGAGATAAATAGCTAAATAAATCAAAGAAAAAAAGGTAAATAAATTAGAAGAAAAAATAGGTAAATAACTAGAGAAAAATAGGTAAATAAATAGAGAAAACAAAAGAGGTAAATAAATAGAGAAAAATAGGAAAATAAATAGAGAAAAATAGGTAAATTATCTAGAGAAAAATAGGTGTATAAATAGAGATAAATAGCTAAATAAATAAAAGAAAAAAAGGTAAATAAAAAAATAGGTAAATAAACTAGAGAAAAAAATAGGTAAATAAATTAGAGAAAAAATAGGTAAATTATCTAGAGAAAAAATAGGTAAATTATCTAGAGAAAAAATAGGCGTATAAATAGAGAAAAATAGGTAATGAAGTACAGAAAGCAAAGTAGGTAAATAAATACAGAAAAAAGAGGTAAATAAATAGAGAAAAATAGGAAAATAAATAGAGAAAAAATAGGTAAATTATCTAGAGAAAAAATAGGTGTATAAATAGAGATAAATAGCTAAATAAATAAAAGAAAAAAAGGTAAATAAAAAAATAGGTAAATAAACTTGAGAAAAAAATAGGTAAATAAATTAGAGAAAAAATAGGTAAATTATCTAGAGAAAAATAGGTAAATAAATAGAGAAAACAAAAGAGGTAAATAAATAGAGAAAAATAGGTAAATAAGTACATAAGAAAATAGGTAAATAAAATAGAGAAAAAAATAGGCAAATAAATAGAGAAAAATAGGTAAATTATATAGAGAAAAAATAGGTGTATAAATAGAGATAAATAGCTAAATAAATCAAAGAAAAAAAGGTAAATAAAAAAATAGGTAAATAAATTAGAGGAAAAAATAGGTAAATAACTAGAGAAAAATAGGTAATTAAATAGAGAAAACAAAAGAGGTAAATAAATAGAGAAAAATAGGAAAATAAATATATAAAAAATAGGTATATTATCTAGAGAAAAAATAGGTGTATAAATAGAGATAAATAGCTAAATAAATCAAAGAAAAAAAGGTAAATAAAAAAATAGGTAAATAAATTAGAGGAAAAAATAGGTAAATAACTAGAGAAAAATAGGTAAATAAATAGAGAAAACAAAAGAGGTAAATAAATAGAGAAAACAAAAGAGGTAAATAAATAGAGAAAAATATGAAAATAAATAGAGAAAAGATAGGTAAATTATCTAGAGAAAAAATAGGTGTATAAATAGAGATAAATAGCTAAATAAATCAAAGAAAAAAAGGTAAATAAAAAAATAGGTAAATAAATTAGAGGAAAAAATAGGTAAATAACTAGAGAAAAATAGGTAAATAAATAGAGAAAACAAAAGAGGTAAATAAATAGAGAAAAATAGGAAAATAAATAGAGAAAAAATAGGTAAATTATCTAGAGAAAAAATAGGTGTATAAATAGAGATAAATAGCTAAATAAATAAAAGAAAAAAAGGTAAATAAAAAAATAGGTAAATAAACTAGAGAAAAAAATAGGTAAATAAATTAGAGAAAAAATAGGTAAATTATCTAGAGAAAAAATAGGTAAATTATCTAGAGAAAAAATAGGTGTATAAATAGAGAAAAATAGGTAATGAAGTACAGAAAACAAAGTAGGTAAATAAATACAGAAAAAAGAGGTAAATAACTAGAGAAAAATAGGTAAATAAATAGAGAAAAATAGTTAATGAAGTACAGAAAACAAAGTAGGTAAATAAATACAGAAAAAAGAGGTAAATAACTAGAGAAAAAATAGGTAAATAAATAGAGAAAAAAATAGGTAAATAAATGAGAAAGGAACTGGGTAAATAACTAGAGAAAAAATTGGTAAATAAATAGAGGAAAAAAGAGGCAACTAAATAGAGAAAAATAGGTAAATAAATAGGGAAAAAATAGGTAAATAAAATAGGGAAAAATAGGTAAATAAACAGAGAAAAATAGGTAAATAAGTAGAGAAAACCAAAGAGGTAAACAAATAGAGAAAAAATAGGAAAATAAATAGAGAAAAAATAGGTAAATTATCTGGAGAAAAAATCGATGCATACATAGAGATATATAGCTAAATAAATCAAAGAAAAAAAGGTAAATAAAAAAATAGGTAAAGAAATTTGAGGAAAAAATAGGTAAATAAATGAGAAAGAAAAATGGGTAAATAACTAGAGAAAAAATTAGTAAATAAATAGAGGATAAGAAGAGGTAACTAAATAGATAAAAATAGGTAAATAAATAGAGAAAAAATAGGTAAATAAAATAGGGAAAAATAGGTAAATAAACAGAGAAAAATAGGTAAATAAATCAAAGAAAAAGAGGTAAATAAAAAATAGGTAAATAAACTAGAGAAAAAAATAGGTAAATAAATTAGAGAAAAAATAGGTAAATTATCTAGAGAATAAGTAGGTGTATAAATATAGATAAATAGCTACATAAATCAAAGAAAAAAAGGTAAATAAAGAAGTACGTAAATAAATTAAAGGAAAAATAGGTAAATAAACAGAGAAAAATAGGAAAATAAATGAGAGAAAATATAGGTAAATGACTAGAGAAACAATAGGTAAATAAATAGAGAAAAATAGGTAAATAAATAGAGAAAATATAGGTGTATAAATTAGAGAAAGAAAGGGGTAAATAAATAGAAAAAAGTTAATGAATAGAGAAAAAATTGGAAAATAAATAGAGAAAAAATAGGTAAATAAATAGAGAAAAAATAGGTAAATTATCTAGAGAAAAATAGGTAAATAAATAGAGAAAACAAAAGAGGTAAATAAATAGAGAAAAAATAGGTAAATAAATACAGAAAAATAGGTAAATTAGGTAGAGAAAAAATAGGTGTATAAATAGAGAAAAATAGGTAATGAAGTACAGAAAACAAAGTACGTAAATAAATACAGAAAAAAGAGGTAAATAACTAGAGAAAAAATAGGTAAATAAATAGAGAAAAATAGTTAATGAAGTACAGAAAACAAAGTAGGTAAATAAATACAGAAAAAAGAGGTAAATAACTAGAGAAAAAATAGGTAAATAAATAGAGAAAAAAATAGGTAAATAAATGAGAAAGGAACTGGGTAAATAACTAGAGAAAAAATTGGTAAATAAATAGAGGAAAAAAGAGGCAACTAAATAGAGAAAAATAGGTAAATAAATAGGGAAAAAATAGGTAAATAAAATAGGGAAAAATAGGTAAATAAACAGAGAAAAATAGGTAAATAAGTAGAGAAAACCAAAGAGGTAAACAAATAGAGAAAAATAGGAAAATAAATAGAGAAAAAATAGGTAAATTATCTGGAGAAAAAATCGATGCATACATAGAGATATATAGCTAAATAAATCAAAGAAAAAAAGGTAAATAAAAAAATAGGTAAAGAAATTTGAGGAAAAAATAGGTAAATAAATGAGAAAGAAAAATGGGTAAATAACTAGAGAAAAAATTAGTAAATAAATAGAGGATAAGAAGAGGTAACTAAATAGATAAAAATAGGTAAATAAATAGAGAAAAAATAGGTAAATAAAATAGGGAAAAATAGGTAAATAAAAAGAGAAAAATAGGTAAATAAATCAAAGAAAAAGAGGTAAATAAAAAATAGGTAAATAAACTAGAGAAAAAAATAGGTAAATAAATTAGAGAAAAAATAGGTAAATTATCTAGAGAATAAGTAGGTGTATAAATATAGATAAATAGCTACATAAATCAAAGAAAAAAAGGTAAATAAAGAAGTACGTAAATAAATTAAAGGAAAAATAGGTAAATAAACAGAGAAAAATAGGAAAATAAATGAGAGAAAATATAGGTAAATGACTAGAGAAACAATAGGTAAATAAATAGAGAAAAATAGGTAAATAAATAGAGAAAATATAGGTGTATAAATTAGAGAAAGAAAGGGGTAAATAAATAGAAAAAAGTTAATGAATAGAGAAAAAATTGGAAAATAAATAGAGAAAAAATAGGTAAATAAATAGAGAAAAAATAGGTAAATTATCTAGAGAAAAATAGGTAAATAAATAGAGAAAACAAAAGAGGTAAATAAATAGAGAAAAAATAGGTAAATAAATACAGAAAAATAGGTAAATTAGGTAGAGAAAAAATAGGTGTATAAATAGAGAAAAATAGGTAATGAA
>NW_027487014.1:0-15000 GCF_050908995.1 Andrena cerasifolii | reverse complement strand
CTGACCGACTGACAGACCGACTGACCGACTGACACACCGACCGACCGACCGACCGACTGACGGACCGACCGACCGACCGACCGACCGACCGACCGACTGACAGACCGACTGACCGACCGACTGACCGACCGACCGACCGACCGACCAACCTACCGACCGACCGACCGACCGACCGTCTGACCGACTGACCGACCGACCGACCGACCGACCGACCGACCGACCGACCGACCGACCGACCGACTGACGGACTGACTGACCGACTGACCGACTGACTGACCGATCGACCGACCGACTGACCGACCGAACGACGGACCGACCGACCGCCCGACCGACTGACGGACTGACTGACCGACTGACCGACTGACAGACCGACTGACCGACTGACACACCGACCGACCGACTGACCGACCGAACGACGGACCGACCGACCGCCCGACCGACTGACGGACTGACTGACCGACTGACCGACTGACAGACCGACTGACCGACTGACACACCGACCGACCGACCGACCGACTGACGGACCGACCGACCGACCGACCGACCGACCGACCGACTGACAGACCGACTGACCGACCGACTGACCGACCGACCGACCGACCGACCAACCTACCGACCGACCGACCGACCGACCGTCTGACCGACTGACCGACCGACCGACCGACCGACCGACCGACCGACCGACCGACCGACCGACCGACTGACGGACTGACTGACCGACTGACCGACTGACAGACCGACTGACCGACTGACAGACCGACCGACCGACCGACCGACCGACCGACCGACCGACCAACCGACCGACCCACCGACCGACCGACTGACCGACCGACCGACCGACTGACCGACTGACCGACCGACTGACGGACTGACTGACCGATCGACCGACCGACTGACCGACCGAACGACGGAGTGACTGACCGACTGACCGACTGATCGACTGACCGACCGACTGACTGACCGACTGACCGACTGACCGACCGACCGACCGACAGACTGACGGACTGACTGACCGACTGACCGACTGACAGACCGACTGACTGACTGACAGACCGACCGACCGACCGAACGACGGACTGACTGACCGACTGACCGACTGACCGACTGACCGACCGACTGACTGACCGACTGACCGACAGACCGACCGACCGACCGACCGACTGACGGACTGACTGACCGACTGACCGACTGACAGACCGACTGACAGACCGACCGACTGACTGACTGACAGACCGACCGACCGACCGACCGACAGACCGACCGACCGACCGACCGACCGACTGACGGACTGACTGACCGACTGACCGACTGACAGACCGACTGACAGACAGACAGACAGACCGACCGACCGACCGACCGACCATCCGACCGACCGACCGACCGACCGACCGACCGACCGACCGACCGACCGACCGACCGACCGACCGACCGACCGTCTGACCGACCGACTGACCGACTGACCGACGGACTGACCGACCGACTGACCGACCGACCGACCGACCGACCGACCGACCGACCATCCGACCGACCGACCGACCGACCGACCGACCGACCGACCGACCGACCGACCGACCATCCGACCGACCGACCGACCGACCGACCGACCGACCGACCGACCGACCGACCGACCGACCGACCGACCGACCGACCGACCGACCGTCTGACCGACCGACTGACCGACTGACCGACGGACTGACCGACCGACTGACCGACCGACCGACCGACCGACCGACCGACCGACCGACCGACCATCCGACCGACCGACCATCCGACCGACCGACCGACCGACCGACCGACCGTCCGACCGACCGACCGACCGATCGACCGACCGACCGACCGACCGACCGACTGACCGACTGACCGACCGACTGACGGACTGACTGACCGATCGACCGACCGACTGACCGACCGAACGACGGACCGACCGACCGCCCGACCGACTGACGGACTGACTGACCGATCGACCGACCGACTGACCGACCGAACGACGGACCGACCGACCGCCCGACCGACTGACGGACTGACTGACCGACTGACCGACTGACAGACCGACTGACCGACTGACACACCGACCGACCGACCGACCGACTGACGGACCGACCGACCGACCGACCGACCGACCGACCGACCGACCGACCGACTGACAGACCGACTGACCGACCGACTGACCGACCGACTGACCGACCGACCGACCGACCGACCAACCTACCGACTGACCGACCGACCGACCGACTGACCGACTGACCGACCGACTGACGGACTGACTGACCGATCGACCGACCGACAGACCGACCGAACGACGGAGCTGACCGACTGACCGACTGATCGACTGACCGACCGACTGACTGACCGACTGACCGACTGACCGACCGACCGACCGACTGACCGACCGACCGACCGACTGACCGACTGACCGACCGACTGACGGACTGACTGACCGATCGACCGACCGACTGACCGACCGAACGACGGACCGACCGACCGCCCGACCGACTGACGGACTGACTGACCGACTGACCGACTGACAGACCGACTGACCGACTGACACACCGACCGACCGACCGACCGACTGACGGACCGACCGACCGACCGACCGACCGACCGACCGACTGACAGACCGACTGACCGACCGACTGACCGACCGACCGACCGACCGACCAACCTACCGACCGACCGACCGACCGACCGTCTGACCGACTGACCGACCGACCGACCGACCGACCGACCGACCGACCGACCGATCGACCGACCGACCGACCGACCGACCGACTGACCGACTGACCGACCGACTGACGGACTGACTGACCGATCGACCGACCGACTGACCGACCGAACGACGGACCGACCGACCGCCCGACCGACTGACGGACTGACTGACCGATCGACCGACCGACTGACCGACCGAACGACGGACCGACCGACCGCCCGACCGACTGACGGACTGACTGACCGACTGACCGACTGACAGACCGACTGACCGACTGACACACCGACCGACCGACCGACCGACTGACGGACCGACCGACCGACCGACCGACCGACCGACCGACCGACCGACCGACTGACAGACCGACTGACCGACCGACTGACCGACCGACCGACCGACCGACCGACCGACCGACCGACCGACCGACGACCGACCGACCGACCGACCGACCATCCGACCGACCGACCGACCGACCGACCGTCCGACCGACCGACCGACCGATCGACCGACCGACCGACCGACCGACCGACTGACCGACTGACCGACCGACTGACGGACTGACTGACCGATCGACCGACCGACTGACTGACCGACTGACCGACTGACAGACCGACTGACCGACTGACACACCGACCGACCGACCGACCGACTGACGGACCGACCGACCGACCGACCGACCGACCGACCGACTGACAGACCGACTGACCGACCGACTGACAGACCGACTGACAGACCGACCGACTGACTGACTGACAGACCGACCGACCGACCGACCGACAGACCGACCGACCGACCGACCGACTGACGGACTGACCGACCGACTGACGGACTGACTGACCGATCGACCGACCGACTGACCGACCGAACGACGGAGTGACTGACCGACTGACCGACTGATCGACTGACCGACCGACTGACTGACCGACTGACCGACTGACCGACCGACCGACCGACCGACAGACTGACGGACTGACTGACCGACTGACCGACTGACAGACCGACTGACTGACTGACAGACCGACCGACCGACCGAACGACGGACTGACTGACCGACTGACCGACTGACCGTCTGACCGACTGACCGACCGACTGACTGACCGACTGACCGACAGACCGACCGACCGACCGACCGACCGACTGACGGACTGACTGACCGACTGACCGACTGACAGACCGACTGACAGACCGACCGACTGACTGACTGACAGACCGACCGACCGACCGACCGACAGACCGACCGACCGACCGACCGACCGACTGACGGACTGACTGACCGACTGACCGACTGACAGACCGACTGACAGACAGACAGACCGACCGACCGACCGACCGACCATCCGACCGACCGACCGACCGACCGACCGACCGACCGACCGACCGACCGACCGACCGACCGACCGACCGACCGACCGACCGACCGTCTGACCGACCGACTGACCGACTGACCGACGGACTGACCGACCGACTGACCGACCGACCGACCGAACGACCGACCGACCGACCGACCATCCGACCGACCGACCGACCGACCGACCGACCGACCGACCGACCGACCGACCGACCGACCGACCGACCATCCGACCGACCGACCGACCGACCGACCGACCGTCCGACCGACCGACCGACCGATCGACCGACCGACCGACCGACCGACCGACTGACCGACTGACCGACCGACTGACGGACTGACTGACCGATCGACCGACCGACTGACCGACCGAACGACCGACCGACCGATCGACCGACCGACCGACCGACCGACCGACTGACCGACTGACCGACCGACTGACGGACTGACTGACCGATCGACCGACCGACTGACCGACCGAACGACGGACCGACCGACCGCCCGACCGACTGACGGACTGACTGACCGACTGACCGACTGACAGACCGACTGACCGACTGACCGACTGACCGACCGACTGACGGACTGACTGACCGATCGACCGATCGACCGACCGACCGACCGACCGACCGACTGACCGACTGACCGACCGACTGACGGACTGACTGACCGATCGACCGACCGACTGACCGACCGAACGACGGACCGACCGACCGCCCGACCGACTGACGGACTGACTGACCGACTGACCGACTGACAGACCGACTGACCGACTGACCGACTGACCGACCGACTGACGGACTGACTGACCGACCGACTGACGGACTGACTGACCGACTGACCGACTGACAGACCGACTGACCGACTGACACACCGACCGACCGACCGACCGACTGACGGACCGACTGATCGACTGACCGACCGACTGACTGACCGACTGACCGACTGACCGACCGACCGACCGACTGACCGACCGACCGACCGACTGACCGACTGACCGACCGACTGACGGACTGACTGACCGATCGACCGACCGACTGACCGACCGAACGACGGACCGACCGACCGCCCGACCGACTGACGGACTGACTGACCGACTGACCGACTGACAGACCGACTGACCGACTGACACACCGACCGACCGACCGACCGTCCGACCGACTGACCGACTGACAGACCGACCGACCGACCGACCGACCGACCGACCGACCGACCGACCGACCGACCGACCGCCCGACCGACTGACGGACTGACTGACCGACTGACCGACTGACAGACCGACTGACCGACTGACACACCGACCGACCGACCGACCGTCCGACCGACTGACCGACTGACAGACCGACCGACCGACCGACCGACCGACCGACCGACCGACCGACCGACCGACCGACCGACCGACCGACCGACCGACCGACCAACCGACCGACTGACCGACTGACCGACTGACCGACCGACCGACCGACAGACTGACGGACTGACTGACCGACTGACCGACTGACAGACCGACTGACTGACTGACAGAGCGACCGACCGACCGAACGACGGACTGACTGACCGACTGACCGACTGACCGACTGACCGACCGACTGACTGACCGACTGACCGAGAGACCGACCGACCGACCGACCGACTGACGGACTGACTGACCGACTGACCGACTGACCGACTGACAGACCGACTGACTGACAGACCGACTGACCGACCGACCGACCGACTGACCGACTGACCGACCGACTGACGGACTGACTGACCGATCGACCGACCGACTGACCGACCGAACGACGGACCGACCGACCGCCCGACCGACTGACGGACTGACTGACCGATCGACCGACCGACTGACCGACCGAACGACGGACCGACCGACCGCCCGACCGACTGACGGACTGACTGACCGACTGACCGACTGACAGACCGACTGACCGACTGACACACCGACCGACCGACCGACCGACTGACGGACCGACCGACCGACCGACCGACCGACCGACCGACCGACCGACCGACTGACAGACCGACTGACCGACCGACTGACCGACCGACTGACCGACCGACCGACCGACCGACCAACCTACCGACTGACCGACCGACCGACCGACTGACCGACTGACCGACCGACTGACGGACTGACTGACCGATCGACCGACCGACAGACCGACCGAACGACGGAGTGACTGACCGACTGACCGACTGATCGACTGACCGACCGACTGACTGACCGACTGACCGACTGACCGACCGACCGACCGACTGACCGACCGACCGACCGACTGACCGACTGACCGACCGACTGACGGACTGACTGACCGATCGACCGACCGACTGACCGACCGAACGACGGACCGACCGACCGCCCGACCGACTGACGGACTGACTGACCGACTGACCGACTGACAGACCGACTGACCGACTGACACACCGACCGACCGACCGACCGACTGACGGACCGACCGACCGACCGACCGACCGACCGACCGACTGACAGACCGACTGACCGACCGACTGACCGACCGACCGACCGACCGACCAACCTACCGACCGACCGACCGACCGACCGTCTGACCGACTGACCGACCGACCGACCGACCGACCGACCGACCGACCGACCGACCGACCGACCGACCGACTGACGGACTGACTGACCGACTGACCGACTGACTGACCGATCGACCGACCGACTGACCGACCGAACGACGGACCGACCGACCGCCCGACCGACTGACGGACTGACTGACCGACTGACCGACTGACAGACCGACTGACCGACTGACACACCGACCGACCGACCGACCGACTGACGGACCGACCGACCGACCGACCGACCGACCGACTGACCGACCGACCGACCGACAGACTGACGGACTGACTGACCGACTGACCGACTGACAGACCGACTGACTGACTGACAGACCGACCGACCGACCGAACGACGGACTGACTGACCGACTGACCGACTGACCGACTGACCGACTGACCGACCGACTGACCGACCGACCGACCGACTGACGGACTGACTGACCGACTGACCGACTGACAGACCGACTGACAGACAGACAGACCGACCGACCGACCGACCGACCATCCGACCGACCGACCGACCGACCGACCGACCGACCGACCGACCGACCGACCGACCGACCGACCGACCGACCGACCGACCGACCGACCGACCGACTGACCGACTGACCGACGGACTGACCGACCGACTGACCGACCGACCGACCGACCGACCGACCGACCGACCGACCATCCGACCGACCGACCGACCGACCGACCGACCGACCGACCGACCGACCGACCGACCGACCGACCGACCGACCATCCGACCGACCGACCGACCGACCGACCGTCCGACCGACCGACCGACCGATCGACCGACCGACCGACCGACCGACCGACTGACCGACTGACCGACCGACTGACGGACTGACTGACCGATCGACCGACCGACTGACTGACCGACTGACCGACTGACAGACCGACTGACCGACTGACACACCGCCCGACCGACCGACCGACTGACGGACCGACCGACCGACCGACCGACCGACCGACCGACTGACAGACCGACTGACCGACCGACTGACAGACCGACTGACAGACCGACCGACTGACTGACTGACAGACCGACCGACCGACCGACCGACAGACCGACCGACCGACCGACCGACTGACGGACTGACCGACCGACTGACGGACTGACTGACCGATCGACCGACCGACTGACCGACCGAACGACGGAGTGACTGACCGACTGACCGACTGATCGACTGACCGACCGACTGACTGACCGACTGACCGACTGACCGACCGACCGACCGACAGACTGACGGACTGACTGACCGACTGACCGACTGACAGACCGACTGACTGACTGACAGACCGACCGACCGACCGAACGACGGACTGACTGACCGACTGACCGACTGACCGTCTGACCGACTGACCGACCGACTGACTGACCGACTGACCGACAGACCGACCGACCGACCGACCGACCGACTGACGGACTGACTGACCGACTGACCGACTGACAGACCGACTGACAGACCGACCGACTGACTGACTGACAGACCGACCGACCGACCGACCGACAGACCGACCGACCGACCGACCGACCGACTGACGGACTGACTGACCGACTGACCGACTGACAGACCGACTGACAGACAGACAGACCGACCGACCGACCGACCGACCATCCGACCGACCGACCGACCGACCGACCGACCGACCGACCGACCGACCGACCGACCGACCGACCGACCGACCGACCGACCGACCGTCTGACCGACCGACTGACCGACTGACCGACGGACTGACCGACCGACTGACCGACCGACCGACCGACCGACCGACCGACCGACCGACCATCCGACCGACCGACCGACCGACCGACCGACCGACCGACCGACCGACCGACCGACCGACCGACCGACCATCCGACCGACCGACCGACCGACCGACCGTCCGACCGACCGACCGACCGATCGACCGACCGACCGACCGACCGACCGACTGACCGACTGACCGACCGACTGACGGACTGACTGACCGATCGACCGACCGACTGACCGACCGAACGACCGACCGACCGATCGACCGACCGACCGACCGACCGACCGACTGACCGACTGACCGACCGACTGACGGACTGACTGACCGATCGACCGACCGACTGACCGACCGAACGACGGACCGACCGACCGCCCGACCGACTGACGGACTGACTGACCGACTGACCGACTGACAGACCGACTGACCGACTGACCGACTGACCGACCGACTGACGGACTGACTGACCGATCGACCGATCGACCGACCGACCGACCGACCGACCGACTGACCGACTGACCGACCGACTGACGGACTGACTGACCGATCGACCGACCGACTGACCGACCGAACGACGGACCGACCGACCGCCCGACCGACTGACGGACTGACTGACCGACTGACCGACTGACCGACTGACAGACCGACTGACCGACTGACCGACTGACCGACCGACTGACGGACTGACTGACCGACCGACTGACGGACTGACTGACCGACTGACCGACTGACAGACCGACTGACCGACTGACACACCGACCGACCGACCGACCGACTGACGGACCGACTGATCGACTGACCGACCGACTGACTGACCGACTGACCGACTGACCGACCGACCGACCGACTGACCGACCGACCGACCGACTGACCGACTGACCGACCGACTGACGGACTGACTGACCGATCGACCGACCGACTGACCGACCGAACGACGGACCGACCGACCGCCCGACCGACTGACGGACTGACTGACCGACTGACCGACTGACAGACCGACTGACCGACTGACACACCGACCGACCGACCGACCGTCCGACCGACTGACCGACTGACAGACCGACCGACCGACCGACCGACCGACCGACCGACCGACCGACCGACCGACCGACCGACCGACCGACCGACCGACCGACCAACCGACCGACTGACCGACTGACCGACTGACCGACCGACCGACCGACAGACTGACGGACTGACTGACCGACTGACCGACTGACAGACCGACTGACTGACTGACAGAGCGACCGACCGACCGAACGACGGACTGACTGACCGACTGACCGACTGACCGACTGACCGACCGACTGACTGACCGACTGACCGAGAGACCGACCGACCGACCGACCGACTGACGGACTGACTGACCGACTGACCGACTGACCGACTGACAGACCGACTGACTGACAGACCGACTGACCGACTGACACACCGACCGACCGACCGACCGGCTGTCGGACCGACCGACCGACCGACCGACCGACCGACCGACCGACCGACCGACTGACAGACCGACTGACCGACCGACTGACCGACCGACCGACCGACCAACCTACCGACCGACCGACCGACCGACCGTCTGACCGACTGACCGACCGACCGACCGACCGACCGACCGACCGACCGACCGCCTGACCGACCGACTGACCGACTGACCGACGGACTGACCGACCGACTGACCGACCGACCGACCGACCGACCGACTGATCGACTGACCGACCGACTGACTGACCGACTGACCGACTGACCGACCGACCGACCGACAGACTGACGGACTGACTGACCGACTGACCGACCGACTGACGGACCGACTGACGGACTGACTGACCGATCGACCGACCGACTGACCGACCGAACGACGGACTGACTGACCGACTGACCGACTGACCGACTGACCGACTGACCGACCGACTGACTGACCGACTGACCGACTGACAGACCGACTGACAGACAGACAGACCGACCGACCGACCGACCGACCGACCGACCGACCGACCGACCGACCGTCCGACCGACCAACCGAACGACCGACCGACCGACCGACCGACCGACCGACCGACCGACCAACCGAACGACCGACCGACCGACCGACCGACCGACCGACCGACCGACCGACCGACTGACCGACTGGCCGACCGACTGACGGACCGACCGACCGACCGACCGACCGACCGATCGACCGACCGACTGACAGACCGACTGACCGACTGACAGACCGACCGACCGACCGACCGACCGACCGAACAACCGACCGACCGACCGACCGACCGACTGACCGACCGACCGGCCGACCGACCGACCGACCGACCGACCGCATGACCGACCGACTGACCGACTGACCGACGGACTGACCGACCGACCGACCGACCGACCGACCGACCGACCGACCGACCGACCGACTGACCGACCGACCGACCGACTGACCGACTGACCGACCGACTGACGGACCGACCGACCGACCGACCGACCAACCGACCGACCGACCGACCGACCGACCGACCGACCGAACAACCGAACGACCGACCGACCGACCGACCGACCGACCATCTGACCGACCGACCGACCGACCGACCGACCGACCGACCGACCGACCGACCGACCGACCGACCGACCGACCGACCGACCGACCGACCGACCGACCGACCGTCTGACCGACCGACTGACCGACTGACCGACGGACTGACCGACCGACTGACCGACCGACCGACCGACCGACCGACCGACCGACCGACCGACCATCCGACCGACCGACCGACCGACCGACCGACCGACCGACCGACCGACCGACTGACCGACTGACCGACCGACTGACGGACTGACTGACCGATCGACCGACCGACTGACCGACCGAACGACGGACCGACCGACCGCCCGACCGACTGACGGACTGACTGACCGACTGACCGACTGACAGACCGACTGACCGACTGACACACCGACCGACCGACCGACCGACTGACGGACCGACCGACCGACCGACCGACCGACCGACCGACCGACCGACCGACCGACCGACCGACCGACCGACCGACCGACCGACCGACCGACCGACCGACCGACCGACCGACCGACTGACCGACTGACCGACCGACTGACGGACTGACTGACCGATCGACCGACCGACTGACCGACCGAACGACGGAGTGACTGACCGACTGACCGACTGATCGACTGACCGACCGACTGACTGACCGACTGACCGACTGACCGACCGACCGACCGACAGACTGACGGACTGACTGACCGACTGACCGACTGACAGACCGACTGACTGACTGACAGACCGACCGACCGACCGAACGACGGACTGACTGACCGACTGACCGACTGACCGACTGACCGACCGACTGACTGACCGACTGACCGACAGACCGACCGACCGACCGACCGACTGACGGACTGACTGACCGACTGACCGACTGACAGACCGACTGACAGACCGACCGACTGACTGACTGACAGACCGACCGACCGACCGACCGACAGACCGACCGACCGACCGACCGACCGACTGACGGACTGACTGACCGACTGACCGACTGACAGACCGACTGACCGACTGACAGACCGACTGACCGACTGACAGACCGACCGACCGACCGACCGACCGACCGACCGACCGACCGACCGACCGACCGACCGACCGACCGACCGACCGACCGACCGACCGACCGACCAACCGACCGACCGACCGACCGACCGACTGACCGACCGACCGACCGACTGACCGACTGACCGACCGACTGACGGACTGACTGACCGATCGACCGACCGACTGACCGACCGAACGACGGAGTGACTGACCGACTGACCGACTGATCGACTGACCGGCCGACTGACTGACCGACTGACCGACTGACCGACCGACCGACCGACAGACTGACGGACTGACTGACCGACTGACCGACCGACTGACGGACCGACTGACGGACTGACTGACCGATCGACCGACCGACTGACCGACCGAACGACGGACTGACTGACCGACTGACCGACTGACCGACTGACCGACTGACCGACCGACTGACTGACCGACTGACCGACAGACCGACAGACCGACTGACCGACTGACCGACTGACCGACCGACTGACCGACCGACTGACTGACCGACTGACCGACAGACCGACCGACCGACCGACCGACCGACCGACTGACGGACTGACTGACCGACTGACCGACTGACAGACCGACTGACAGACCGACCGACGGACTGACTGACCGACTGACCGACTGACCGACTGACCGACTGACCGACTGACCGACTGACCGACCGACTGACTGACCGACTGACCGACAGACCGACCGACCGACCGACCGACTGACGGACTGACTGACCGACTGACCGACTGACAGACCGACTGACAGACAGACCGACCGACCGACCGACCGACCGACCGGCCGACCGACCGACCGACTGACTGACCGACTGACCGACAGACCGACTGACCGACTGACCGACTGACCGACCGACTGACCGACCGACTGACTGACCGACTGACCGACAGACCGACCGACCGACCGACCGACCGACCGACTGACGGACTGACTGACCGACTGACCGACTGACAGACCGACTGACAGACCGACCGACCGACCGACCGACCGACCGACCGACCGACCGACCGACCGACCGACCGACCAACCGAACGACCGACCGACCGACCGACCGACCGACCATCCGACCGACCGACCGACCGACCGACCGACCGACCGACCGACCGACCGACCGTCTGACCGACCGACTGACCGACCGACCGACCGACTGACCGACCGACTGACCGACCGACCGACCGACCGACCGACCGACCGACCGACCATCCGACCGACCGACCGACCGACCGACCGACCGACCGACCAACCGAACGACCGAACGACCGGCCGACCGACCGACCGACCGACCGACCGACCAACCGAACGACCGACCGACCGACCGACCGACCGACCGACCGACCGACCGACCGTCTGACCGACCGACTGACCGACTGACCGACGGACTGACCGACCGACTGACCGACCGACCGACCGACCGACCGACCGACCGACCGACCGACCATCCGACCGACCGACCGACCGACCGACCGACCGACCGACCGACCGACCGATCGACCGACCGACCGACCGACCGACCGACTGACCGACTGACCGACCGACTGACGGACTGACTGACCGATCGACCGACCGACTGACCGACCGAACGACGGACCGACCGACCGCCCGACCGACTGACGGACTGACTGACCGACTGACCGACTGACAGACCGACTGACCGACTGACACACCGACCGACCGACCGACCGACTGACGGACCGACCGACCGACCGACCGACCGACCGACCGACCGACCGACCGACGACCGACCGACCGACCGACCGACCGACCGACCGACCGACCAACCGACCGACCCACCGACCGACCGACTGACCGACCGACCGACCGACTGACCGACTGACCGACCGACTGACGGACTGACTGACCGATCGACCGACCGACTGACCGACCGACTGACCGACTGACCGACGGACTGACCGACCGACTGACCGACCGACCGACCGACCGACCGACTGACCGACCGACCGACCGACTGACCGACTGACCGACCGACTGACGGACTGACTGACCGATCGACCGACCGACTGACCGACCGAACGACGGAGTGACTGACCGACTGACCGACTGATCGACTGACCGACCGACTGACTGACCGACTGACCGACTGACCGACCGACCGACCGACAGACTGACGGACTGACTGACCGACTGACCGACCGACTGACGGACCGACTGACGGACTGACTGACCGATCGACCGACCGACTGACCGACCGAACGACGGACTGACTGACCGACTGACCGACTGACCGACTGACCGACTGACCGACCGACTGACTGACCGACTGACCGACTGACAGACCGACTGACAGACAGACAGACCGACCGACCGACCGACCGACCGACCGACCGACCGACCGACCGACCGTCCGACCGACCAACCGACCGACTGACCGACCGACCGACCGACTGACCGACTGACCGACCGACTGACGGACCGACCGACCGACCGACCGACCAACCGACCGACCGACCGACCGACCGACCGACCGACCGAACAACCGAACGACAGATCGACCGACCGACCGACCGACCGACCGACTGACCGACTGACCGACCGACTGACGGACTGACTGACCGATCGACCGACCGACTGACCGACCGAACGACGGACCGACCGACCGCCCGACCGACTGACAGACCGACTGACCGACTGACACACCGACCGACCGACCGACCGACTGACGGACCGACCGACCGACCGACCGACCGACCGACCGACCGACCGACCGACCGACCGACCGACCGACCGACCGACCGACCGACCGACCAACCGACCGACCCACCGACCGACCGACTGACCGACCGACCGACCGACTGACCGACTGACCGACCGACTGACGGACTGACTGACCGATCGACCGACCGACTGACCGACCGACTGACCGACTGACCGACGGACTGACCGACCGACTGACCGACCGACCGACCGACCGACCGACTGACCGACCGACCGACCGACTGACCGACTGACCGACCGACTGACGGACTGACTGAC
>NW_027487013.1:0-18328 GCF_050908995.1 Andrena cerasifolii | reverse complement strand
TTTTGTTTTAATTTTTAAACAATTTTTTTTAATGTTTTAAAAAAAAAATTTAATTTTTTTCTCAATTTTTTTTAAAAAAATTTGTTTTTTCAATTTTTTTATATTTTTAAAAAAATTAGTTTTAATTTTTAACAATTTTTAAATTTTTTTAAATTTTTTATTTTTTTTAATTTTAAATTTTTTTTTTAATTTAAACTTTTTTTAAATTTTTAATTTTTTATAATTTTTAAATTTTTTTAAATTTTTAAATTTTTTTGAAAATTTAAAAAAAATTTTTTTAATTTTTTAAAATTTTTTTTAAATTTTTATTTACCTTTTTTATTTTTTTTAATTTTTTAAAAAATTTTTTAAAATTTTTGAAAATTTTTTGAAAATTTATAAAAATTTTTTTTAAATTTTTTTATATTTTTTATTTAATTTTCTTTATATTTTTTATTTAATTTTTTTTAAAATTTTTATTTAATTTTTTAAATTTTTTTATAATTTTTTTTTAAATTTAAAAATTTTTTTTTAATTTTTTAAAAATTTTTTTTTAATTTTTTACAAAAATTTTTTTAATTTTGTTTATATTTTTAAAATTTAAAAAAAATTTTAAATCTAATTTTTTTTTAAATTTTCTTTACTTTAATTATTTTTTAATTTTTATTTGTTTATTTTTTTTAATTTTTTTATTTTTTTTTTTAAAATTTTTGTATATTTTTTTTTATTTAAATTTTTTTTATATTTTAAAATTTTTTATTTTTTTTAATTTTTTAAAAAAAAAATTGAAAATTTTTTAAAAATTTTTTGAAATTTTTTTTATATTTTTTATTTATTTTTTTTAAATTTTTATTTAATTTTTTAAATTTTCTTTAAATTTTTTTTGAAATTTAAAAATTTTTTGAAATTTTTTTAACTTTTTTTTTTAAATTTTTAAAAAAAAATTTTAAATCTAAATTTCTTAAAAATTTTCTTTACTTTAATTTTTTTTAAATTTAAAAAAAATTTAATTTTTTTAAAATTATTTATTTTTATATCAAAAAATGTTTTTTATATTTTTTAAAATTTTTTTTTATATTTTTTATTTAATTTTATTTAAATTTTTATTTAACTTTTTTTATTTTTTTTATTTTTTTTAAATTTTTTTGAAAATTTTTTAAATTTTTTTTTTAAAAAATTGTTTTAATTTTTTAACAATTTTTAAAATTTTTTTTTAATTTTTATTTTTCTTTTATTTTTCTTTTAAATTTTTGTTTATTTTTTTTTATTTAAATTTTTTTTATATTTTAAAATTGTTTTATTTTTTTTATTTTTTTTTTAAATTAAAATTTTTTTGAAAATTTTTTTAATTTTTTTAAATTTTTAAAAAAAATTTTTTAAATCTAATTTTTTTTAAATTTTCTTTTAATTTTTTTTTAAATTTAAAAAATTCTTTTAATTTTTTTAAAATTATTTCTTTTTATTTCAAAAAATGTTTTTTTATTTTTTTTAAATTTTGTTTTGCCTTTATTTTAATCTTTTAAATTTTTAAATTTTTTAATTTTTTTTTGAAATTTTGATTTAATTTTGTTTATTTTTTTAATTCTTTTAAAAAAAATTTGAAAATTTTTTTGAAAATTTTTTTAAATTTTTTGAAATTTTTAAAAATTTTTTTTTTAATTTTTTTTATATTTTTTATTTAATTTTTTACAAATTTTTTAAAATTTTTTTATATTTTTTAAATTTAAAAAAAATTTTCTTTATTTTTTATTTTATTTTAATTTTAAAAAAAAATTATTTATTTTTGTTTTAAATTATTATTTTTTTTAATTTTTAATTGTTTATTTTTCTTTTAAATTTTTGTATATTTTTCTTTATTTTAAATTTTTTTTTATATTTTAAAATTTTTTTACTTTGATTTTTTTTATTTTTTTTAAAAAAATTTTTTAAAATTTTTTAAAATTTTTTGAAAATTTATAAATTTTTTAAATTTTTTTTTTGTATTTTTTATTTAATTTTTTTTAAATTTTTATTTAATTTTTAAAAATTTTTTATAAAATTTTTTAAAAATTTTTTAAAATTTTTTAAAATTTTTTAAAATTTTTTAAAATTTTTAAAATTTTTTTTTTAAATTTTTTTAAAATTTATTTTAAAAAATTTGTTTTAATTTCTTAACAATTTTTAAATTTTTTGTTTAAAATTTTATATTTGTTTTATTTTACTTTTTAAATTTTTTCAAAAATTGTATGTTTTTTTTAATTTCTTATAAATTTTTTATTTTTTTTTAATTTTTAAAATTTTTTAATTTTTTTTTTAAATTTTTAAAATTTTTTAAAATTTTTTTAAAATTTTTTTAAATTTTTTTTAAATTTTTTTGAAAATTTTTTAAAAATGTTTTGAAAATTTTTATTTTTCTTTTATTTTACTTTTTTAATTTTTTTAAATTTTAAATTTTTTTTAATTTTCTTATAATTTTTTTTTTAATTTTTAAAATTTTTTAAAATCTTTTTTAAATTTTTTAATTTTTTTTCAATTTTTTAAAAATTTTTCACTTAATTTTTTTAAAATTTTTATTTAACTTTTTTTATTTTTTTTAATTTTTAAAAATTTTTTTAAAATTTTTTAATTTTTTTTTTCAAATTATTTAAAATTTTTTAAATATTTTTATAATTTTTTTTTAAATTAATTTTTTTTTTAATTTTTTTTTAATTTTTTACAAAAAAATTTTTAATTTTGTTTATATTTTTAAAATTTAAAAATTTTTTTTTTGAAATCTAAATTTTTTTTAAATTTTCTTTACTTTAATTTTTTTTAAATTTAAAAAAAATTAATTTTTTTAAAATTATTTCTTTTTATTTCAAAAAACGTTTTTTTAATTTTTTTAAATTTTATTTTTCCTTTATTTTAATCTTTAAATTTTTAATTTTTTTTTAAATTTAAAAAAAAAATTTTAAATTTATTTATTTTTTTTAAATTTTTATTTTTCTTTTACTTTACTTTTTTAATTTTTTTAAATTTTAAATTTTTTTTAATTTTTTAAAAATTTTTTAAAAAATTTTTGAAAATTCAAAAAAAATTTTTTTAATTTTTTAAAATTTTTTTTAAATTTTTATTTACCTTTTTTATTTTTTTTAATTTTTTAAAAAAATTTTGAAATTTTTTAAAAATTTTTTGAAAATTTTTGAAAATTTTTTGAAAATTTATAAAAATTTTTTAAAAATTTTTTTTTATATTTTTTATTTAATTTTCTTTATATTTTTTATTTGATTTTTTTTTAATTTTTATTTAATTTTTTAAATTTTTTTATAAATTTTTTTTAAATTTAAAAATTTTTTTTTAATTTTTTTTAAATTTTTTACAAAATTTTTTTTAATTTTGTTTATATTTTTAAAATTTAAAAAAAATTTAAATCTAATTTTTTTTTAAATTTTCTTTACTTTAATTTTTTTTTTAAATTTAAAAAAAATTTAATTTTTTTAAAATTATTTCTTTTTATTTCAAAAAACGTTTTTTTAATTTTTTTAAATTTTATTTTTCCTTTATTTTAATCTTTAAATTTTTTAATTTTTTTTATTTTTTTTTAATTTTTATTTGTTTATTTTTTTTTAATTTTTTTATTTTTTTTTTAAATTTTTGTATATTTTTTTTTATTTAAATTTTTTTATATTTTAAAATTTTTTATTTTTTTTAATTTTTTTAAAAAAATTGAAAATTTTTTTAAAATTTTTTGAAATTTTTTTTATATTTTTTATTTAATTTTTTTTAAATTTTTATTTAATTTTTTAAATTTTCTTTAAATTTTTTTTTAAATTTAAAAATTTTTTGAAATTTTTTAAACTTTTTTTTTAAATTTTTTGAAAATTTTTAAAAAATTTTGAAAATTTTTAAAAAATTTTTGAAAATTTTTTAAAATTTTTTTGAAAATTTAAAAAAATTTTTTTTTAATTTTTTTTTAAATTTTTATTTAACTTTTTATATTTTTTTAATTTTTTAAAATTTTTTTGAAAATTTTTTAAAATGTTTTGAAATTTTTTGAAAATTTTTTTAATTTTTTTAAATTTTTAAAAAAAAATTTTAAATCTAATTTTTTTTAAATTTTCTTTTAATTTTTTTTTAAATTTAAAAAATTCTTTTAATTTTTTTAAAATTATTTCTTTTTATTTCAAAAAATGTTTTTTTAATTTTTTTTAAATTTTATTTTTCCTTTATTTTAATCTTTTAAATTTTTAAATTTTTAAAATTTTTTTTTTTAAATTTTGATTTAATTTTGTTTATTTTTTTAATTTTTTAAAAAAAATTTGAAAATTTTTTTGAAAATTTTTTAAAATTTTTTTAAATTTTTAAATTTTTTTTTGAAAATTTAAAAAAAAATTTTTTAATTTTTTAAAATTTTTTTTAAATTTTTATTTACCTTTTTTTATTTTTTTTTAATTTTTTAAAAAAATTTTGAAAATTTTTGAAAATTTTTTGAAAATTTATAAAAATTTTTTTTAAATTTTTTTTATATTTTTTATTTAATTTTCTTTATATTTTTTATTTAATTTTTTTTTAATTTTTATTTAATTTTTTTAATTTTTTTATAAATTTTTTTTAAATTTAAAATTTTTTTTTAATTTTTTTTAATTTTGTTTATATTTTTAAAATTTAAAAAAAAATTTAAATCTAATTTTTTTTTTAATTTTCTTTACTTTAATTTTTTTTAAATTTAGAAAAAATTTAATTTTTTTAAAATTATTTCTTTTTATTTCAAAAAACGTTTTTTAAATATTTTTAAATTTTATTTTTCCTTTATTTTAATCTTTAAAATTTAAATTTTTTTTTTAATTTTTAGAAAAAAATTTTTAATTTATTTTTTTTTTTAAATTTTTATTTTTCTTTTATTTAACTTTTTTAATTTTTTGAAATTTTAATTTTTTTGAAATTTTCTTATTTTTTTTTTAATTTTTAAAATTTTTCAAATTTTTTTTAAATTTTTAAAATTTTTTAAAATTTTTTTAAAATTTTTTAAATTTTTTTTTAAATTTTTTTGAAAATTTTTATTTTTCTTTTATTTTACTTTTTTAATTTTTTTAAATTTTAAATTTTTTTTAATTTTCTTATATTTTTTTTTTTAATTTTTAAAATTTTTTAAAATCTTTTTTAAAATTTTTTAATTTTTTTTCAATTTTTTAAAAATTTTTTACTTAATTTTTTAAAAATTTTTATTTAACTTTTTTTATTTTTTTTAATTTTTAAAAATTTTTTTAAAATTTTTTAATTTTTTTTTCAAATTATTTAAAATTTTTTAAATATTTTTATAATTTTTTTTTAAATTAATTTTTTTTTTAATTTTTTTTTAATTTTTTACAAAAAAATTTTTAATTTTGTTTATATTTTTAAAATTTAAAAATTTTTTTTTGAAATCTAAATTTTTTTTTAAATTTTCTTTACTTTAATTTTTTTTAAATTTAAAAAAAATTAATTTTTTTAAAATTATTTCTTTTTATTTCAAAAAACGTTTTTTTAATTTTTTTAAATTTTATTTTTCCTTTATTTTAATCTTTAAATTTTTAAATTTTTTTAAATTTAAAAAACAAAAATTTTAAATTTATTTATTTTTTTTAAATTTTTATTTTTCTGTTACTTTACTTTTTTAATTTTTTTAAATTTTAAATTTTTTTTAATTTTCTTATTTTTTTTAAATTTTTTTAAAATTTTTTAAAAAATTTTTGAAAATTCAAAAAAAATTTTTTTAATTTTTTTATATTTTTTAATTTTTTTTAAATTTTAATTGAATTTTTAAAATTTTTTTTATTTTTTTTCAAATATTTTTAAATTTTTTTAAATTTTTTAAAATTTTGTTTAAATTTTTAAACAATTTGTTTTAAATGTTTTAAAAAAATTTAATTTTTTTCTCAATTTTTTTAAAAAATTTTATTTAATTTTTTAAAATTTAAAAAAAAAATTTTATTTTTTTTTAATTTTTTTAAAAATTTTTAATTTTTTTTTCAAATGTAAATTTTTTTTTCATTTTTTTTATATTTTTTAAAAAATTAGATTTAATTTTTTAACAATTTTTAAATTTTTTTAAAATTTTTATTTTTTTATTTTACTTTTTTAATTTTTTTAAATTTTAAATGTTTTTTTTTAATTTTCTTATAATTTTTTTTTAAATCTTTAAATTTTTTTAAAATTTTTTTAAAATTTTTTTTTAAATTTTTAAAATTTTTTTTTAAATTTTTAAAAAATTTTTTTAAATTTTTAAAATTTTTTTTAAATTTTTAAAATTTTTTTGAAAATTTAAAAAAAAATTTTTTAATTTTTTAAAATTTTTTTTAAATTTTTATTTACCTTTTTTTATTTTTTTTTAATTTTTTAAAAAATTTTTGAAAATTTTTGAAAATTTTTTGAAAATTTATAAAATTTTTTTTTAAATTTTTTATATATTTTTTATTTAATTTTCTTTATATTTTTTATTTAATTTTTTTTTTAATTTTTATTTAATTTTTTTAATTTTTTTATAAATTTGTTTTAAATTTAAAAATTTTTTTTTAATTTTTTTTAATTTTGTTTATATTTTTAAAATTTAAAAAAAATTTTAAATCTAATTTTTTTTTAAATTTTCTTTACTTTAATTTTTTTTTAAATTTAAAAAAAAATTTTAATTTTTTTAAAATTATTTCTTTTTATTTCAAAAAACGTTTTTTTAATTTTTTTAAATTTTATTTTTCCTTTATTTTAATCTTTAAATTTTTTAATTTTTTTTATTTTTTTTTAATTTTTTACAAATTTTTTAAAATTTTTTTATATTTTTTAAATTTAAAAAAAATTTTCTTTATTTTTTATTTTATTTTAATTTAAAAAAAATTTATTTATTTTTGTTTTAAATTATTATTTTTTTTAATTTTTAATTGTTTATTTTTCTTTTAAATTTTTGTATATTTTTCTTTATTTTAATTTTTTTTTTAAATTTTAAAATTTTTTTACTTTGATTTTTTTTATTTTTTTTTTTAAATTTTTAAAAATTTTTTTAAATTTTTTTGAAAATTTGTAAATTTTTTTTAAATTTTTTTATATTTTTTATTTAATTTTTTTAAAATTTTTATTTAATTTTTAAAAATTTTTTATAAAATTTTTTTAAATTTAAAATTTTTTTTTAATTTTTTTTAATTTTTTACAAAAAATTTTTTAATTTTGTTTATATTTTTAAAATTTAAAAAAAAAATTTTAAATCTAATTTTTTTTTTAATTTTCTTTACTTTAATTTTTTTTAAATTTAGAAAAAATTTAATTTTTTTAAAATTATTTCTTTTTATTTCAAAAAACGTTTTTTAAATATTTTTAAATTTTATTTTTCCTTTATTTTAATCTTTAAAATTTAAATTTTTTTTTAATTTTTAGAAAAAAATTTTTAATTTATTTTTTTTTTTTAAATTTTTATTTTTCTTTTATTTAACTTTTTTAATTTTTTGAAATTTTAATTTTTTTTTAAATTTTCTTATTTTTTTTTTAATTTTTAAAATTTTTCAAATTTTTTTTAAATTTTTAAAATATTTTAAAATTTTTTTAAAATTTTTTAAAAGTTTTTTTAAATTTTTTTGAAAATTTTTTAAAAATGTTTTGAAAATTTTTATTTTTCTTTTATTTTACTTTTTTAATTTTTTTAAATTTTAAATTTTTTTTAATTTTCTTATATTTTTTTTTTAATTTTTAAAATTTTTTAAAATCTTTTTTAAAATTTTTTAATTTTTTTTCAATTTTTTAAAAATTTTTTACTTAATTTTTTAAAAATTTTTATTTAACTTTTTTTATTTTTTTTAATTTTTAAAATTTTTTTTAAAATTTTTTAATTTTTTTTTTCAAATTATTTAAAATTTTTTAAATATTTTTATAATTTTTTTTTAAATTAATTTTTTTTTAATTTTTTTTAAATTTTTTACAAAAAAATTTTTAATTTTGTTTATATTTTTAAAATTTAAAAATTTTTTTTTTGAAATCTAAATTTTTTTTTAAATTTTCTTTACTTTAATTTTTTTTAAATTTAAAAAAAATTAATTTTTTTAAAATTATATCTTTTTATTTCAAAAAACGTTTTTTTAATTTTTTTAAATTTTATTTTTCCTTTATTTTAATCTTTAAATTTTTAAATTTTTTTTATTTTTTTTTAATTTTTATTTGTTTATTTTTTTTAAATTTTTTTATTTTTTTTTAAATTTTTGTATATTTTTTTTTATTTAAATTTTTTTTATATTTTAAAATTTTTTATTTTTTTAATTTTTTTAAAAAAAATTGAAAATTTTTTAAAAAATTTTTGAAATTTTTTTTATATTTTTTATTTAATTTTTTTTAAATTTTTATTTAATTTTTTAAATTTTCTTTAAATTTTTTTTTAAATTTAAAAATTTTTTGAAATTTTTTTAACTTTTTTTTTAAATTTTTAAAAAAAAATTTAAATCTAAATTTTTTAAAAATTTTCTTTACTTTAATTTTTTTTAAATTTAAAAAAATTTAATTTTTTTAAAATTATTCCTTTTTATTTCAAAAAATGTTTTTTATATTTTTTTTAATTTTTTTTTATATTTTTTATTTAATTTTTTTTTAATTTTTTTTTAAATTTTTATTTAACTTTTTATATTTTTTTAATTTTTTAAAATTTTTTTGAAAATTTAAAAAAATTTTTTTTTTAATTTTTATTTTTCTTTTATTTTTCTTTTAAATTTTTGTTTATTTTTTTTTATTTAAATTTTTTATATTTTTAATTTTTTTTAAATTTTTATTTAATTTTTTAATTTATTTTATTTTTTTTCAAATATTTTTAAATTTTTTTAAATTTTTTTAAATTTTTTAAAATTTTGTTTTAATTTTTTAACAATTTTTTTTAAATGTTTTAAAAAAAAATTTTAATTTTTTTCTCAATTTTTTTTAAAAATTTTTATTTATTTTTTTAAAATTTTATTTAATTTTTAAAATTTTTTTATAATTTTTTTTTAAATTTAAAATTTTTTAAAATTTTTTTTTTAATTTTTTACAAACAATTTTTTAATTTTGTTTATATTTTTAAAATTTAAAAAAAAATTTTAAATCTAAATTTTTTTTAAATTTTCTTTACTTTAATTTTTTTTTTAAATTTAAAAAAAATTTAATTTTTTTAAAATTATTTCTTTTTATTTCAAAAAACGTTTTTTTAATTTTTTTATATTTTTTAATTTTTTTAAAATTTTTATTTAATTTTTAAAAATTTTTTTATTTTTTTTTCAAATATTTTTAAATTTTTTTAAATTTTTTAAAATTTTGTTTTAATTTTTTAACAATTTTTTTAAATGTTTTAAAAAAAATTTTAATTTTTTCTCAATTTTTTTTAAAAAATTTTATTTAATTTTTTAAAATTTAAAAAAAAATTTATTTTTTTTTTAAATTTTTATTTAATTTTTTTTAAATTTTAATTTAATTTTTAAAATTTTTTTATAATTTTTTACAAAAAAAATTTTAATTTTGTTTATATTATTAAAATTTAAAAAAAAAAATTTTTGAAATCTGAATTTTTTTTAAATTTTCTTTACTTTAATTTTTTTTTTAAATTAAAAAAAAAAATTTTAATTTTTTTTAAATTATTTCTTTTTATTTCAAAAAACGATTTTTTAATTTTATTTAAATTTTTTTTAAAAAATTTTTTAATTTTTATAAAAATTTTTAAAAAATAAAATTTAAAAAAAAAATAAAAAAATTTTTTTTTAAATTTTAAAAAATTAAAACAATTTTTTTAAAAAAAAAATTAGAAAAATTTAAAAAAAAATTTAAAAATTTAAAAAAAAAATAATTTTTTTTTTTAAATTTTAAAAAATTAAATAAAATTTTTTAAAAAAAATTGAGAAAAAAATTAAATTTTTTTTTAAAACATTTAAAAAAATTGTTAAAAAATTAAAACAAAATTTTAAAAAATTTAAAAAAATTTAAAAATATTTGAAAAAAAAATAAAAAAATTTTTAAAAATTAAATACAAATTTTAAAAAAATTAAAAAATATAAAACAATTAAAAAAATTTTTTTTTGAATTTTCAAAAAAATTTTAAAAAATTTAAAAAAAAATTAAAAGAAAAATAAGAAAATTAAAAAAAAAATTAAATTTAAAAAAATTAAAAAAGTAAAATAAAAGAAAAATAAAAATTTTAAATAAATAAATAAAATTAAAATTTTTTTTTAAGTTTAAAAAAAATTTAATTTTTTTAAAATTATTTCTTTTTATTTCAAAAAATGTTTTTTATATTTTTTTTAATTTTTTTATATATTTTTTATTTAATTTTTTTTTAATTTTTATTTAATTTTTTTATTTTTTTTTAATTTTTTAAAATTTTTTTCAAAATTTTTTAAAATTTTTTAAAATTTTTTAAAATTTTTTTAAAATTTTTTAAAAATTTTTGTTTAATTTTTTTTATATTTTTTATTTTTTTTTAAATTTAAAAATTTTTTGAAAATTTTTAAAATTTTTTGAAAATTTTTTTTATTTTTTAAAAAATTTGTTTTAATTTTTTAAAATTTTTTAATTTTTTTTCAATTTTTTTAAAATTTTTTACTTAATTTTTTTAAAATTTTTATTTAACTTTTTTTATTTTTTTTAATTTTTCAAAATTTTTTTAAAATTTTTTAATTTTTTTTTCAAATTATTTAAAATTTTTTAAATATTTTTATAATTTTTTTTTAAATTAAAATTTTTTTTTAATTTTTTTTAATTTTTTACAAAAAAATTTTTAATTTTGTTTATATTTTTAAAATTAAAAATTTTTTTTTTGAAATCTAAATTTTTTTTTAAATTTTCTTTACTTTAATTTTTTTTAAATTTAAAAAAAAATTAATTTTTTTAAAATTATTTCTTTTTATTTCAAAAAACGGTTTTTTAATTTGTTTTGAATTTTATTTTTCCTTTATTTTAATCTTTAAATTTTTAAATTTTTTTTAAATTTAAAAAAAAAAATTTTAAATTTATTTATTTTTTTTAAATTTTTATTTTTCTTTTACTTTACTTTTTTAATTTTTTTAAATTTTAAATTTTTTTTAATTTTCTTATTTTTTTTAAATTTTTTTAAAATTTTTTAAAATTTTTTTGAAAATTCAAAAAAAATTTTTTTAATTTTTTTATATTTTTTAATTTTTTTTAAATTTTAATTGAATTTTTAAAATTTTTTTTATTTTTTTTTCAAATATTTTTAAATTTTTTTAAATTTTTTAAAATTTTGTTTAAATTTTTAAACAATTTGTTTTAAATGTTTTAAAAAAAAATTTAATTTTTTTCTCAATTTTTTTTAAAAAATTTTATTTAATTTTTTAAAATTTAAAAAAAAAATTTTATTTTTTTTTAATTTTTTTAAAAATTTTTAATTTTTTTTTCAAATGTAAATTTTTTTTTCATTTTTTTTATATTTTTTAAAAAATTAGATTTAATTTTTTAACAATTTTTAAATTTTTTTATTTTACTTTTTTAATTTTTTTAAATTTTAAATGTTTTTTTTTAATTTTCTTATAATTTTTTTTTAAATCTTTAAATTTTTTTAAAATTTTTTTAAAATTTTTTTTAAATTTTTAAAATTTTTTTTTAAATTTTTAAAAAATTTTTTTAAATTTTTAAAATTTTTTTTAAATTTTTAAAATTTTTTTTGAAAATTTAAAAAAAATTTTTTAATTTTTTAAAATTTTTTTAAAATTTTTATTTACCTTTTTTTATTTTTTTTTAATTTTTTAAAAAATTTTTGAAAATTTTTGAAAATTTTTTGAAAATTTATAAAATTTTTTTAAAATTTTTTTTTATATTTTTTATTTAATTTTCTTTATATTTTTTATTTAATTTTTTTTTTAATTTTTATTTAATTTTTTTAATTTTTTTATAAATTTTTTTTAAATTTAAAAATTTTTTTTTAATTTTTTTTAATTTTGTTTATATTTTTAAAATTTAAAAAAAATTTTAAATCTAATTTTTTTTTAAATTTTCTTTACTTTAATTTTTTTTTAAATTTAAAAAAAAATTTTAATTTTTTTAAAATTATTTCTTTTTATTTCAAAAAACGTTTTTTTAATTTTTTTAAATTTTATTTTTCCTTTATTTTAATCTTTAAATTTTTAAATTTTTTTTATTTTTTTTTAATTTTTTACAAATTTTTTAAAATTTTTTTATATTTTTTAAATTTAAAAAAAATTTTCTTTATTTTTTATTTTATTTTAATTTAAAAAAAAATTTATTTATTTTTGTTTTAAATTATTATTTTTTTTAATTTTTAATTGTTTATTTTTCTTTTAAATTTTTGTATATTTTTCTTTATTTTAATTTTTTTTTTAAATTTTAAAATTTTTTTACTTTGATTTTTTTTATTTTTTTTTTTAAATTTTTAAAAATTTTTTTAAATTTTTTTGAAAATTTGTAAATTTTTTTTAAATTTTTTTATATTTTTTATTTAATTTTTTTAAAATTTTTATTTAATTTTTAAAAATTTTTTATAAAATTTTTTTAAATTTAAAATTTTTTTTTAATTTTTTTTAATTTTTTACAAAAAATTTTTTAATTTTGTTTATATTTTTAAAATTTAAAAAAAAAATTTTAAATCTAATTTTTTTTTTAATTTTCTTTACTTTAATTTTTTTTTTAAATTTAAAAAAAATTTAATTTTTTTAAAATTATTTCTTTTTATTTCAAAAAACGTTTTTTTAATTTTTTTATAAATTTTTTTTAAATTTAAAATTTTTTTTTTAATTTTTTTTAATTTTGTTTATATTTTTAAAATTTAAAAAAAAATTTAAATCTAATTTTTTTTTTAATTTTCTTTACTTTAATTTTTTTTAAATTTAGAAAAAATTTAATTTTTTTAAAATTATTTCTTTTTATTTCAAAAAACGTTTTTTAAATATTTTTAAATTTTATTTTTCCTTTATTTTAATCTTTAAAATTTAAATTTTTTTTTTAATTTTTAGAAAAAAATTTTTAATTTATTTTTTTTTTTAAATTTTTATTTTTCTTTTATTTAACTTTTTTAATTTTTTGAAATTTTAATTTTTTTAAAATTTTCTTATTTTTTTTTTAATTTTTAAAATTTTTCAAATTTTTTTTTAAATTTTTAAAATTTTTTAAAATTTTTTTAAAATTTTTTAAATTTTTTTTTAAATTTTTTTGAAAATTTTTATTTTTCTTTTATTTTACTTTTTTAATTTTTTTAAATTTTAAATTTTTTTTAATTTTCTTATATTTTTTTTTTAATTTTTAAAATTTTTTAAAATCTTTTTTAAAATTTTTTAATTTTTTTTCAATTTTTTAAAAATTTTTTACTTAATTTTTTAAAAATTTTTATTTAACTTTTTTTATTTTTTTTAATTTTTAAAAATTTTTTTAAAATTTTTTAATTTTTTTTTCAAATTATTTAAAATTTTTTAAATATTTTTATAATTTTTTTTTAAATTAATTTTTTTTTTAATTTTTTTTTAATTTTTTACAAAAAAATTTTTAATTTTGTTTATATTTTTAAAATTTAAAAATTTTTTTTTGAAATCTAAATTTTTTTTTAAATTTTCTTTACTTTAATTTTTTTTAAATTTAAAAAAAATTAATTTTTTTAAAATTATTTCTTTTTATTTCAAAAAACGTTTTTTTAATTTTTTTAAATTTTATTTTTCCTTTATTTTAATCTTTAAATTTTTAAATTTTTTTTAAATTTAAAAAACAAAAATTTTAAATTTATTTATTTTTTTTAAATTTTTATTTTTCTGTTACTTTACTTTTTTAATTTTTTAAATTTTAAATTTTTTTTAATTTTCTTATTTTTTTTAAATTTTTTTAAAATTTTTTAAAAAATTTTTGAAAATTCAAAAAAAATTTTTTTAATTTTTTTATATTTTTTAATTTTTTTTAAATTTTAATTGAATTTTTAAAATTTTTTTTTATTTTTTTTTCAAATATTTTTAAATTTTTTTAAATTTTTTAAAATTTTGTTTAAATTTTTAAACAATTTGTTTTAAATGTTTTAAAAAAAAATTTAATTTTTTTCTCAATTTTTTTTAAAAAATTTTATTTAATTTTTTAAAATTTAAAAAAAAAATTTTATTTTTTTTTAATTTTTTTAAAAATTTTTAATTTTTTTTTCAAATGTAAATTTTTTTTTCATTTTTTTTATATTTTTTAAAAAATTAGATTTAATTTTTTAACAATTTTTAAATTTTTTTAAAATTTTTATTTTTTTATTTTACTTTTTTAATTTTTTTAAATTTTAAATGTTTTTTTTTAATTTTCTTATAATTTTTTTTTAAATCTTTAAATTTTTTTAAAATTTTTTTAAATTTTTTTTTTAAATTTTTAAAATTTTTTTTTAAATTTTTAAAAAATTTTTTTAAATTTTTAAAATTTTTTTTAAATTTTTAAAATTTTTTTTGAAAATTTAAAAAAAAATTTTTTAATTTTTTAAAGTTTTTTTTAAATTTTTATTTACCTTTTTTTATTTTTTTTTAATTTTTTAAAAAATTTTTGAAAATTTTTGAAAATTTTTTGAAAATTTATAAAATTTTTTTTAAAATTTTTTATATATTTTTTATTTAATTTTCTTTATATTTTTTATTTAATTTTTTTTTTAATTTTTATTTAATTTTTTTAATTTTTTTATAAATTTTTTTTAAATTTAAAAATTTTTTTTTAATTTTTTTTAATTTTGTTTATATTTTTAAAATTTAAAAAAAATTTTAAATCTAATTTTTTTTAAATTTTCTTTACTTTAATTTTTTTTTAAATTTAAAAAAAAATTTTAATTTTTTTAAAATTATTTCTTTTTATTTCAAAAAACGTTTTTTTAATTTTTTTAAATTTTATTTTTCCCTTATTTTAATCTTTAAATTTTTTAATTTTTTTATTTTTTTTTAATTTTTTACAAATTTTTTAAAATTTTTTTATATTTTTTAAATTTAAAAAAAATTTTCTTTATTTTTTATTTTATTTTAATTTAAAAAAAAATTTATTTATTTTTGTTTTAAATTATTATTTTTTTTAATTTTTAATTGTTTATTTTTCTTTTAAATTTTTGTATATTTTTCTTTATTTTAATTTTTTTTAAATTTTAAAATTTTTTTACTTTGATTTTTTTTATTTTTTTTTTTAAATTTTTAAAAATTTTTTTAAATTTTTTTGAAAATTTGTAAATTTTTTTTAAATTTTTTTATATTTTTTATTTAATTTTTTTAAAATTTTTATTTAATTTTTAAAAATTTTTTATAAAATTTTTTTAAATTTAAAATTTTTTTTTAATTTTTTTTAATTTTTTACAAAAAATTTTTTAATTTTGTTTATATTTTTAAAATTTAAAAAAAAAATTTTAAATCTAATTTTTTTTTTAATTTTCTTTACTTTAATTTTTTTTAAATTTAGAAAAAATTTAATTTTTTTAAAATTATTTCTTTTTATTTCAAAAAACGTTTTTTAAATATTTTTAAATTTTATTTTTCCTTTATTTTAATCTTTAAAATTTAAATTTTTTTTTAATTTTTAGAAAAAAATTTTTAATTTATTTTTTTTTTTTTAAATTTTTATTTTTCTTTTATTTAACTTTTTTAATTTTTTGAAATTTTAATTTTTTTTTAAATTTTCTTATTTTTTTTTTAATTTTTAAAATTTTTCAAATTTTTTTTAAATTTTTAAAATATTTTAAAATTTTTTTAAAATTTTTTAAAAGTTTTTTTAAATTTTTTTGAAAATTTTTTAAAAATGTTTTGAAAATTTTTATTTTTCTTTTATTTTACTTTTTTAATTTTTTTAAATTTTAAATTTTTTTTAATTTTCTTATATTTTTTTTTAATTTTTAAAATTTTTTAAAATCTTTTTTAAAATTTTTTAATTTTTTTTCAATTTTTTAAAAATTTTTTACTTAATTTTTTAAAAATTTTTATTTAACTTTTTTTATTTTTTTTAATTTTTAAAATTTTTTTAAAATTTTTTAATTTTTTTTTTCAAATTATTTAAAATTTTTTAAATATTTTTATAATTTTTTTTTAAATTAATTTTTTTTTTAATTTTTTTTAAATTTTTTACAAAAAAATTTTTAATTTTGTTTATATTTTTAAAATTTAAAAATTTTTTTTTTGAAATCTAAATTTTTTTTTAAATTTTCTTTACTTTAATTTTTTTTAAATTTAAAAAAAATTAATTTTTTTAAAATTATATCTTTTTATTTCAAAAAACGTTTTTTTAATTTTTTTAAATTTTATTTTTCCTTTATTTTAATCTTTAAATTTTTAAATTTTTTTTAAATTTAAAAAACAAAAATTTTAAATTTATTTATTTTTTTTAAATTTTTATTTTTCTTTTACTTTACTTTTTTAATTTTTTTAAATTTTAAATTTTTTTTAATTTTTTTTAATTTTTTTAAAATTTTTTTGAAAATTCAAAAAAATTTTTTTTAATTTTTTAAATTTTTTTTCAAATTTCTATTTACCTTTTTTTATTTTTTTTAATTTTTTAAAAAATTTTTGAAAATTTTTGAAAATTTTATGAAAATTTATAAAAATTTTTTAAAAATTTTTTTTATATTTTTTATTTAATTTTCTTTATATTTTTTATTTAATTTTTTTTTAATTTTTATTTAATTTTTCAAATTTTTTTATAAATTTTTTTTAAATTTAAAAATTTTTTTTTAATTTTTTTTTAAATTTTTTACAAAATTTTTTTTAATTTTGTTTATATTTTTAAAATTTAAAAAAATTTAAATCTAATTTTTTTTTAAATTTTCTTTACTTTAATTTTTTTTTAAATTTAAAAAAAAATTTTTAATTTTTTTAAAATTATTTCTTTTTATTTCAAAAAACGTTTTTTTAATTTTTTTTAAATTTTATTTTTCCTTTATTTTAATCTTTAAATTTTTAAATTTTTTTATTTTTTTTTAATTTTTATTTGTTTATTTTTTTTAAATTTTTTTATTTTTTTTTAAATTTTTGTATATTTTTTTTATTTAAATTTTTTTTATATTTTAAAATTTTTTATTTTTTTAATTTTTTTAAAAAAAATTGAAAATTTTTTAAAAATTTTTTGAAATTTTTTTTATATTTTTTATTTATTTTTTTTAAATTTTTATTTAATTTTTTAAATTTTCTTTAAATTTTTTTTGAAATTTAAAAATTTTTTGAAATTTTTTTAACTTTTTTTTTTAAATTTTTAAAAAAAAATTTTAAATCTAAATTTCTTAAAAATTTTCTTTACTTTAATTTTTTTTAAATTTAAAAAAAATTTAATTTTTTTAAAATTATTTATTTTTATATCAAAAAATGTTTTTTATATTTTTTAAAATTTTTTTTTATATTTTTTATTTAATTTTATTTAAATTTTTATTTAACTTTTTTTATTTTTTTTAATTTTTTTAAATTTTTTTGAAAATTTTTTAAATTTTTTTTTTAAAAAATTGTTTTAATTTTTTAACAATTTTTAAAATTTTTTTTTTAATTTTTATTTTTCTTTTATTTTTCTTTTAAATTTTTGTTTATTTTTTTTTATTTAAATTTTTTTTATATTTTAAAATTGTTTTATTTTTTTTATTTTTTTTTTAAATTAAAAATTTTTTTGAAAATTTTTTTAATTTTTTTTAAATTTTTAAAAAAAAATTTTTTAAATCTAATTTTTTTTAAATTTTCTTTTAATTTTTTTTTAAATTTAAAAAATTCTTTTAATTTTTTTAAAATTATTTCTTTTTATTTCAAAAAATGTTTTTTTAATTTTTTTTAAATTTTGTTTTGCCTTTATTATAATCTTTTAAATTTTTAAATTTTTTAATTTTTTTTTTGAAATTTTGATTTAATTTTGTTTATTTTTTTAATTCTTTTAAAAAAAATTTGAAAATTTTTTTGAAAATTTTTTTAAATTTTTTGAAATTTTTAAAAATTTTTTTTTTAATTTTTTTTATATTTTTTATTTAATTTTTTACAAATTTTTTAAAATTTTTTTATATTTTTTAAATTTAAAAAAAATTTTCTTTATTTTTTATTTTATTTTAATTTTAAAAAAAAATTATTTATTTTTGTTTTAAATTATTATTTTTTTTAATTTTTAATTGTTTATTTTTCTTTTAAATTTTTGTATATTTTTCTTTATTTTAAATTTTTTTTTTATATTTTAAAATTTTTTTACTTTGATTTTTTTTATTTTTTTTAAAAAAATTTTTTAAAATTTTTTAAAATTTTTTTGAAAATTTATAAATTTTTTAAATTTTTTTTTTGTATTTTTTATTTAATTTTTTTTAAATTTTTATTTAATTTTTAAAAATTTTTTATAAAATTTTTTTAAAAATTTTTTAAAATTTTTTTAAAAATTTTTTAAAATTTTTTTAAAAATTTTTAAAATTTTTTTTTTAAATTTTTTTAAAATTTATTTTAAAAAATTTGTTTTAATT
>NW_027487012.1:0-18329 GCF_050908995.1 Andrena cerasifolii | reverse complement strand
TTTGAAGCTGTAGTTTAGTATACCCCTTTCCACTTCATGTTCTCCTGATATATTGGCCAAAATCTGGCGAAAATTTTCCGAATGCACAAAATTGGGCTTTGTAAAAGGAGAACATGCCGTCGATAGATATGGCACAAAGTAACGTCTCCGGAGAACAATTCAAAGAGCGAGAAGTGGCGCAGACGTTTCGAGACAGTGACTGTTTAACGAAGAAACACAGAATTTTCGAACGACTCTTGAAAGGCCTGCGCCTCTTATTTGCAACTTTAAGGCGATGCATTTGAAGCTGAAATTTAGTATACCTCTTTCCACTTCATTTTCTCCTGATATATTGGCCAAAATCTGGCGAAAATATCGAGAATACACAAAATTGAACTTTATAACAGGATAACATGCCGTCGAAAGAGATGGAACAATATAACGTCTCCGGACAGCAAACGAAGGAGCGAGAAGTGGCGCAGGTGTTTCGAGACGGTGACTGTTTCACGAAGAGACGCAGAATTTTCGAAAGCATCTTGAAAGGCCTGCGCCTCTTAATTGCAACTTTAAGGCGATGCCTTTGAAGCTGAAATTTAGTATACCTGTTTCCACTTCATGTTCTCCTGATATATTGGCCAAAATCTAGCGAAAATTTTCAGAATGCACAACATTGGGCTTTATAACAGGAGAACATGCCGTCGAAAGAGATGGCACAAAGTAACGTCTCCGGAGAGCAAATCAAGGAGCGAGAAGTGGCGCAGGTGTTTCGAGACAGTGACTGTTTCACGAAGAGACGCAGAATTTTCGAAAGCCTCTTGAAAGGCCTGCGCCTCTTAATTGCAACTTTAAGGCGATGCCTTTGAAGCTGAAATTTAGTATACCTCTTTCCACTTCATGTTCTCCTGATATATTGGCCAAAATCTAGCGAAAATTTCAGAATGCACAAAATTGGGCTTTGTAACAGGAGAACATGCCGTCGAAAGAGATGGCACAAAGTAACGTCTCCGGAGAGCAAATCAAAGAGCGAGATGTGGCGCAGATGTTTCGAGACAGTGACTGTTTAACGAAGAAATGCAGAATTTTCGAACGACTCTTGAAAGGCCTGCGCCTCTTATTTGCAACTTTAAGGCGATGCCTTTGAAGCTGAAATTTAGTATACCTCTTTCCACTTCATTTTCTCCTGATATATTCGCCAAAATCTGGCGAAAATATCGAGAATACACAAAATTGAGCTTTGTAACAGGAGAACATGCCGTCGAAAGAGATGGAACAATATAACATCTCCGGACAGCAAACGAAGGAGCGAGAAGTGGCGCAGGTGTTTCGAGACAGTGACTGTTTCACGAAGAGACGCAGAATTTTCGAAAGCCTCTTGAAAGGCCTGCGCCTCTTAATTGCAACTTTAAGGCGATGCCTTTGAAGCTGAAATTTAGTATACCTCTTTCCACTTCATGTTCTCCTGATATATTGGCCAAAATCTAGCGAAAATTTTCAGAATGCACAACTTTGGGCTTTATAACAGGAGAACATGCCGTCGAAAGAGATGGCACAAAGTAACGTCTCCGGAGAGCAAATCAAGGAGCGAGAAGTGGCGCAGGTGTTTCGGGACAGTGACTGTTTAACGAAGGGCCGCACAATTTTCGAACGCCTCTTGAAAGGCCTGCGCCTCTGATTTGATACTTTTAAGCGATGCCTTTGAAGCTGTAGTTTAGTATACCCCTTTCCACTTCATGTTCTCCTGATATATTGGCCAAAATCTGGCGAAAATTTTCCGAATGCACAAAATTGGGCTTTGTAAAAGGAGAACATGCCGTCGATAGATATGGCACAAAGTAACGTCTCCGGAGAACAATTCAAAGAGCGAGAAGTGGCGCAGACGTTTCGAGACAGTGACTGTTTAACGAAGAAACACAGAATTTTCGAACGACTCTTGAAAGGCCTGCGCCTCTTATTTGCAACTTTAAGGCGATGCATTTGAAGCTGAAATTTAGCATACCTCTTTCCACTTCATTTTCTCCTGATATATTGGCCAAAATCTGGCGAAAATATCGAGAATACACAAAATTGAACTTTATAACAGGATAACATGCCGTCGAAAGAGATGGAACAATATAACGTCTCCGGACAGCAAACGAAGGAGCGAGAAGTGGCGCAGGTGTTTCGAGACGGTGACTGTTTCACGAAGAGACGCAGAATTTTCGAAAGCATCTTGAAAGGCCTGCGCCTCTTAATTGCAACTTTAAGGCGATGCCTTTGAAGCTGAAATTTAGTATACCTGTTTCCACTTCATGTTCTCCTGATATATTGGCCAAAATCTAGCGAAAATTTTCAGAATGCACAACATTGGGCTTTATAACAGGAGAACATGCCGTCGAAAGAGATGGCACAAAGTAACGTCTCCGGAGAGCAAATCAAGGAGCGAGAAGTGGCGCAGGTGTTTCGGGACAGTGACTGTTTAACGAAGAGCCGCACAATTTTCGAACGCCTCTTGAAAGGCCTGCGCCTCTGATTTGATACTTTTAAGCGATGCCTTTGAAGCTGTAGTTTAGTATACCCCTTTCCACTTCATGTTCTCCTGATATATTGGCCAAAATCTGGCGAAAATTTTCCGAATGCACAAAATTGGGCTTTGTAAAAGGAGAACATGCCGTCGATAGATATGGCACAAAGTAACGTCTCCGGAGAACAAATCAAAGAGCGAGAAGTGGCGCAGACGTTTCGAGACAGTGACTGTTTAACGAAGAAACGCAGAATTTTCGAACGACTCTTGAAAGGCCTGCGCCTCTTATTTGCAACTTTAAGGCGATGCATTTGAAGCTGAAATTTAGTATACCCCTTTCCACTTCATGTTCTCCTGATATATTGGCCAAAATCTAGCGAAAATTTTCAGAATGCATAAAATTGGGCTTTGTAACAGGAGAACATGCCGTCGAAAGAGATGGCACAAAGTAACGTCTCCGGAGATCAAATCAAAGAGCGAGATGTGGCGCAGATGTTTCGACACAGTGGCTGATTAACGAAGAGACGCAGAATTTTCGAACACCTCTTGAAAGGCCTGCGCCTCTTATTTGCAACTTTAAGGCGATGCCTTTGAAGCTGAAATTTAGTATACCTCTTTCCACTTCATTTTCTCCTGATATATTGGCCAAAATCTGGCGAAAATATCGAGAATACACAAAATTGAACTTTATAACAGGACAACATGCCGTCAAAAGAGATGGAACAATATAACGTCTCCGGACAGCAAACGAAGGAGCGAGAAGTGGCGCAGGTGTTTCGAGACGGTGACTGTTTCACGAAGAGACGCAGAATTTTCGAAAGCATCTTGAAAGGCCTGCGCCTCTTAATTGCAACTTTAAGGCGATGCCTTTGAAGCTGAAATTTAGTATACCTATTTCCACTTCATGTTCTCCTGATATATTGGCCAAAATCTAGCGAAAATTTTCAGAATGCACAACATTGTGCTTTGTAACAGGAGAACATGCCGTTGAAAGAGATGGCACAAAGTAACGTCTCCGGAGAGCAAATCAAGGAGCGAGAAGTGGCGCAGGTGTTTCGAGACAGTGACTGTTTAACGAAGAGATGCAGAATTTTCGAACGACTCTTGAAAGGCTTGCGCCTCTTATTTGCAACTTTAAGGCGATGCATTTGAAGCTGAAATTTAGTATACCTCTTTCCACTTCATTTTCTCCTGATATATTGGCCAAAATCTGGCGAAAATATCGAGAATACACAAAATTGAACTTTATAACAGGATAACATGCCGTCGAAAGAGATGGAACAATATAACGTCTCCGGACAGCAAACGAAGGAGCGAGAAGTGGCGCAGGTGTTTCGAGACGGTGACTGTTTCACGAAGAGACGCAGAATTTTCGAAAGCATCTTGAAAGGCCTGCGCCTCTTAATTGCAACTTTAAGGCGATGCCTTTGAAGCTGAAATTTAGTATACCTGTTTCCACTTCATGTTCTCCTGATATATTGGCCAAAATCTAGCGAAAATTTTCAGAATGCACAACATTGTGCTTTGTAACAGGAGAACATGCCGTTGAAAGAGATGGCACAAAGTAACGTCTCCGGAGAGCAAATCAAGGAGCGAGAAGTGGCGCAGGTGTTTCGAGACAGTGACTGTTTAACGAAGAGATGCAGAATTTTCGAACGACTCTTGAAAGGCTTGCGCCTCTTATTTGCAACTTTAAGGCTATGCATTTGAAGCTGAAATTTAGTATACCTCTTTCCACTTCATTTTCTCCTGATATATTGGCCAAAATCTGGCGAAAATATCGAGAATACACAAAATTGAACTTTATAACAGGAGAACATGCCGTCGAAAGAGATGGAACAATATAACGTCTCCGGACAGCAAACGAAGGAGCGAGAAGTGGCGCAGGTGTTTCGAGACAGTGACTGTTTCACGAAGAGACGCAGCATTTTCGAAAGCATCTTGAAAGGCCTGCGCCTCTTAATTGCAACTTTAAGGCGATGCCTTGAAGCTGAAATTTAGTATACCTCTTTCCACTTCATTTTCTCCTGATTTATTGGCCAAAATCTGGCGAAATTTTCCGAATGCACAAAATTGGGCTTTGTAACAGGAGAACATGCCGTCGAAAGAGATGGAACAATATAACGTCTCCGGACAGCAAACGAAGGAGCGAGAAGTGGCGCAGGTGTTTCGAGACAGTGACTGTTTCACGAAGAGATGCAGCATTTTCGAAAGCATCTTGAAAGGCCTGCGCCTCTGATTTGCAACTTTAAGGCGATGCCTTTGAAGCTGAAATTTAGTATACCTCTTTCCACTTCATTTTCTCCTGATATATTGGCCAAAATCTGGCGAAAATATCGAGAATACACAAAATTGAGCTTTGTAGCAGGAGAACATGCCGTCGAAAGAGATGGAACAATATAACGTCTCCGGACAGCAAACGAAGGAGCGAGAAGTGGCGCAGGTGTTTCGAGACAGTGACTGTTTAACGAAGAGATGCAGAATTTTCGAACGCCTCTTGAAAGGCCTGCGCCTCTTATTTGATACTTTTAAGCGATGCCTTTGAAGCTGAAATTTAGTATACCTCTTTCCACTTCATTTTCTCCTGATTTATTGGCCAAAATCTGGCGAAAATTTTCCGAATGCACAAAATTGGGCTTTGTAACAGGAGAACATGCCGTCGAAAGAGATGGCACAAAGTAACGTCTCCGGAGAGCAAATCAAAGAGCGAGATGTGGCGCAGATGTTTCGAGACAGTGACTGTTTAACGAAGAAATGCAGAATTTTCGAACGACTCTTGAAAGGCCTGCGCCTCTTATTTGCAACTTTAAGGCGATGCCTTTGAAGCTGAAATTTAGTATACCTCTTTCCACTTCATTTTCTCCTGATATATTCGCCAAAATCTGGCGAAAATTTCGAGAATACACAAAATTGGGCTTTGTAACAGGAGAACATGCCGTCGAAAGAGATGGAACAAAGTAATATCTCCGGAGAGCAAAGCAAAGAGCGAGAAGTGGCGCAGATGATTCGAGACAGTGACTGTTTAACGAAGAGTCGCACAATTTTCGAACGCCTCTTGAAAGGCCTGCGCCTCTGATTTGATACTTTTAAGCGATGCCTTTGAAGCTGTAGTTTAGTATACCCCTTTCCACTTCATGTTCTCCTGATATATTGGCCAAAATCTGGCGAAAATTTTCCGAATGCACAAAATTGGGCTTTGTAAAAGGAGAACATGCCGTCGATAGATATGGCACAAAGTAACGTCTCCGGAGAACAAATCAAAGAGCGAGAAGTGGCGCAGACGTTTCGAGACAGTGACTGTTTAACGAAGAAACGCAGAATTTTCGAACGACTCTTGAAAGGCCTGCGCCTCTTATTTGCAACTTTAAGGCGATGCATTTGAAGCTGAAATTTAGTATACCCCTTTCCACTTCATGTTCTCCTGATATATTGGCCAAAATCTAGCGAAAATTTTCAGAATGCATAAAATTGGGCTTTGTAACAGGAGAACATGCCGTCGAAAGAGATGGCACAAAGTAACGTCTCCGGAGAGCAAATCAAAGAGCGAGATGTGGCGCAGATGTTTCGACACAGTGGCTGATTAACGAAGAGACGCAGAATTTTCGAAAGCCTCTTGAAAGGCCTGCGCCTCTTATTTGCAACTTTAAGGCGATGCCTTTGAAGCTGAAATTTAGTATACATCTTTTGACTTCATGTTCTCCTGATATATTGGCCAAAATCTGGCGAAAATTTTCAGAATGCACAAAATTGGGCTTTGTAACAGCAGAACATGCCGTCGAAAGAGATGGAACAAAGTAATGTCTCCGGAGAGCAAATCAAAGAGCGAGAAGTGGCGCCGATGTTTCGAGACAGTGACTGTTTAACGAAGACACGCAGAATTTTCGAACGCCTCTTGAAAGGCCTGCGCCTCTTATTTGCACCTTTAAGGCGATGCCTTTGAAGCTGAAATTTAGTATACCTCTTTCCACTTCATTTTCTCTTGATTTATTGGCGAAAATCTGGCGAAAATTTCGAGAATACACAAAATTGGGCTTTGTAACAGGAGAACATGCCGTCGAAAGAGATGGAACAAAGTAATGTCTCCGGAGAACAAATCAAAGAGCGAGAAGTGGCGCAGGTGTTTCGAGACAGTGACTGTTTCACGAAGAGACGCAGAATTTTCGAAAGCATCTTGAAAGGCCTGCGCCTCTTATTTGCAACTTTAAGGCGATGCCTTTGAAGCTGAAATTTAGTATACATCTTTTGACTTCATGTTCTCCTGATATATTGGCCAAAATCTGGCGAAAATTTTCAGAATGCACAAAATTGGCTTTGTAACAGGAGAACATGCCGTCGAAAGAGATGGAACAAAGTAATGTCTCCGGAGAGCAAATCAAAGAGCGAGAAGTGGCGCCGATGTTTCGAGACAGTGACTGTTTAACGAAGACACGCAGAATTTTCGAACGCCTCTTGAAAGGCCTGCGCCTCTGATTTGCAACTTTAAGGCGATGCCTTTGAAGCTGAAATTTAGTATACCTCTTAACACTTCATTTTCTCCTGATATATTCGCCAAAATCTGGCGAAAATATCGAGAATACACAAAATTGAGCTTTGTAACAGGAGAACATGCCGTCGAAAGAGATGGAACAATATAACGTCTCCGGACAGCAAACGAAGGAGCGAGAATTGGCGCAGGTGTTTCGAGACAGTGACTGTTTCACGAAGAGACGCAGAATTTTCGAAAGCCTCTTGAAAGGCCTGCGCCTCTTAATTGCAACTTTAAGGCGATGCCTTTGAAGCTGAAATTTAGTATACCTCTTTCCACTTCATGTTCTCCTGATATATTGGCCAAAATCTAGCGAAAATTTTCAGAATGCACAACATTGGGCTTTATAACAGGAGATCATGCCGTCGAAAGAGATGGCACAAAGTAACGTCTCCGGAGAGCAAATCAAGGAGCGAGAAGTGGCGCAGGTGTTTCGAGACAGTGACTGTTTAACGAAGAGATGCAGAATTTTCGAACGCCTCTTGAAAGGACTGCGCCTCTTATTTGATACTTTTAAGCGATGCTTTTGAAGCTGAAATTTAGTATACCTCTTTCCACTTCATTTTCTCCTGATTTATTGGACAAAATCTGGCGAAAATTTCGAGAATACACAAAATTGGGCTTTGTAACAGGAGAACATGCCGTCGAAAGAGATGGAACAAAGTAATATCTCCGGAGAGCAAAGCAAAGAGCGAGAAGTGGCGCAGATGTTTCGAGACAGTGACTGTTTAACGAAGAGTCGCACAATTTTCGAACGCCTCTTGAAAGGCCTGCGCCTCTGATTTGATACTTTTAAGCGATGCCTTTGAAGCTGTAGTTTAGTATACCCCTTTCCACTTCATGTTCTCCTGATATATTGGCCAAAATCTGGCGAAAATTTTCCGAATGCACAAAATTGGGCTTTGTAAAAGGAGAACATGCCGTCGATAGAGATGGCACAAAGTAACGTCTCCGGAGAACAAATCAAAGAGCGAGAAGTGGCGCAGACGTTTCGAGACAGTGACTGTTTAACGAAGAAACGCAGAATTTTCGAACGACTCTTGAAAGGCTTGCGCCTCTTATTTGCAACTTTAAGGCGATGCATTTGAAGCTGAAATTTAGTATACCTCTTTCCACATCATTTTCTCCTGATATATTGGCCAAAATCTGGCGAAAATATCGAGAATACACAAAATTGAACTTTATAACAGGAGAACATGCCGTCGAAAGAGATGGAACAATATAACGTCTCCGGACAGCAAACGAAGGAGCGAGAAGTGGCGCAGGTGTTTCGAGACAGTGACTGTTTCACGAAGAGATGCAGCATTTTCGAAAGCATCTTGAAAGGCCTGCGCCTCTTAATTGCAACTTTAAGGCGATGCCTTTGAAGCTGAAATTTAGTATACCTGTTTCCACTTCATGTTCTCCTGATATATTGGCCAAAATCTAGCGAAAATTTTCAGAATGCACAACATTGTGCTTTGTAACAGGAGAACATGCCGTTGAAAGAGATGGCACAAAGTAACGTCTCCGGAGAGCAAATCAAGGAGCGAGAAGTGGCGCAGGTGTTTCGAGACAGTGACTGTTTAACGAAGAGATGCAGAATTTTCGAACGCCTCTTGAAAGGCCTGCGCCTCTTATTTGATACTTTTAAGCGATGCCTTTGAAGCTGAAATTTAGTATACCTCTTTCCACTTCATTTTCTCCTGATTTATTGGCCAAAATCTGGCGAAAATTTTCCGAATGCACAAAATTGGGCTTTGTAACAGGAGAACATGCCGTCGAAAGAGATGGCACAAAGTAACGTCTCCGGAGAGCAAATCAAAGAGCGAGATGTGGCGCAGATGTTTCGAGACAGTGACTGTTTAACGAAGAAATGCAGAATTTTCGAACGACTCTTGAAAGGCCTGCGCCTCTTATTTGCAACTTTAAGGCGATGCCTTTGAAGCTGAAATTTAGTATACCTCTTTCCACTTCATTTTCTCCTGATATATTCGCCAAAATCTGGCGAAAATTTCGAGAATACACAAAATTGGGCTTTGTAACAGGAGAACATGCCGTCGAAAGAGATGGAACAAAGTAATATCTCCGGAGAGCAAAGCAAAGAGCGAGAAGTGGCGCAGATGATTCGAGACAGTGACTGTTTAACGAAGAGTCGCACAATTTTCGAACGCCTCTTGAAAGGCCTGCGCCTCTGATTTGATACTTTTAAGCGATGCCTTTGAAGCTGTAGTTTAGTATACCCCTTTCCACTTCATGTTCTCCTGATATATTGGCCAAAATCTGGCGAAAATTTTCCGAATGCACAAAATTGGGCTTTGTAAAAGGAGAACATGCCGTCGATAGATATGGCACAAAGTAACGTCTCCGGAGAACAAATCAAAGAGCGAGAAGTGGCGCAGACGTTTCGAGACAGTGACTGTTTAACGAAGACACGTAGAATTTTCGAACGACTCTTGAAAGGCCTGCGCCTCTTATTTGCAACTTTAAGGCGATGCATTTGAAGCTGAAATTTAGTATACCCCTTTCCACTTCATGTTCTCCTGATATATTGGCCAAAATCTAGCGAAAATTTTCAGAATGCATAAAATTGGGCTTTGTAACAGGAGAACATGCCGTCGAAAGAGATGGCACAAAGTAACGTCTCCGGAGATCAAATCAAAGAGCGAGATGTGGCGCAGATGTTTCGACACAGTGGCTGATTAACGAAGAGACGCAGAATTTTCGAACACCTCTTGAAAGGCCTGCGCCTCTTATTTGCAACTTTAAGGCGATGCCTTTGAAGCTGAAATTTAGTATACCTCTTTCCACTTCATTTTCTCCTGATATATTGGCCAAAATCTAGCGAAAATTTTCAGAATGCATAAAATTGGGCTTTGTAACAGGAGAACATGCCGTCGAAAGAGATGGCACAAAGTAACGTCTCCGGAGAGCAAATCAAAGAGCGAGATGTGGCGCAGATGTTTCGACACAGTGGCTGATTAACGAAGAGACGCAGAATTTTCGAACGCCTCTTGAAAGGCCTGCGCCTCTTATTTGATACTTTTAAGCGATGCCTTTGAAGCTGAAATTTAGTATACCTCTTTCCACTTCATTTTCTCCTGATTTATTGGACAAAATCTGGCGAAAATTTCGAGAATACACAAAATTGGGCTTTGTAACAGGAGAACATGCCGTCGAAAGAGATGGAACAATGTAATATCTCCGGAGAGCAAAGCAAAGAGCGAGAAGTGGCGCAGATGTTTCGAGACAGTGACTGTTTAACGAAGAGTCGCACAATTTTCGAACGCCTCTTGAAAGGCCTGCGCCTCTGATTTGATACTTTTAAGCGATGCCTTTGAAGCTGTAGTTTAGTATACCCCTTTCCACTTCATGTTCTCCTGATATATTGGCCAAAATCTGGCGAAAATTTTCCGAATGCACAAAATTGGGCTTTGTAAAAGGAGTACATGCCGTCGAAAGAGATGGAACAATATAACGTCTCCGGACAGCAAACGAAGGAGCGAGAAGTGGCGCAGGTGTTTCGAGACAGTGACTGTTTCACGAAGAGATGCAGCATTTTCGAAAGCATCTTGAAAGGCCTGCGCCTCTTAATTGCAACTTTAAGGCGATGCCTTTGAAGCTGAAATTTAGTATACCTGTTTCCACTTCATGTTCTCCTGATATATTGGCCAAAATCTAGCGAAAATTTTCAGAATGCACAACATTGTGCTTTGTAACAGGAGAACATGCCGTTGAAAGAGATGCCACAAAGTAACGTCTCCGGAGAGCAAATCAAGGAGCGAGAAGTGGCGCAGGTGTTTCGAGACAGTGACTGTTTAACGAAGAGATGCAGAATTTTCGAACGCCTCTTGAAAGGCCTGCGCCTCTTATTTGATACTTTTAAGCGATGCCTTTGAAGCTGAAATTTAGTATACCTCTTTCCACTTCATTTTCTCCTGATTTATTGGCCAAAATCTGGCGAAAATTTTCCGAATGCACAAAATTGGGCTTTGTAACAGGAGAACATGCCGTCGAAAGAGATGGCACAAAGTAACGTCTCCGGAGAGCAAATCAAAGAGCGAGATGTGGCGCAGATGTTTCGAGACAGTGACTGTTTAACGAAGAAATGCAGAATTTTCGAACGACTCTTGAAAGGCCTGCGCCTCTTATTTGCAACTTTAAGGCGATGCCTTTGAAGCTGAAATTTAGTATACCTCTTTCCACTTCATTTTCTCCTGATATATTCGCCAAAATCTGGCGAAAATTTCGAGAATACACAAAATTGGGCTTTGTAACAGGAGAACATGCCGTCGAAAGAGATGGAACAAAGTAATATCTCCGGAGAGCAAAGCAAAGAGCGAGAAGTGGCGCAGATGTTTCGAGACAGTGCCTGTTTAACGAAGAGTCGCACAATTTTCGAACGCCTCTTGAAAGGCCTGCGCCTCTGATTTGATACTTTTAAGCGATGCCTTTGAAGCTGTAGTTTAGTATACCCCTTTCCACTTCATGTTCTCCTGATATATTGGCCAAAATCTGGCGAAAATTTTCCGAATGCACAAAATTGGGCTTTGTAAAAGGAGTACATGCCGTCGATAGAGATGGCACAAAGTAACGTCTCCGGAGAACAAATCAAAGAGCGAGAAGAGGCGCAGACGTTTCGAGACAGTGACTGTTTAACGAAGAAACGCAGAATTTTCGAACGACTCTTGAAAGGCCTGCGCCTCTTATTTGCAACTTTAAGGCGATGCATTTGAAGCTGAAATTTAGTATACCCATTTCCACTTCATGTTCTCCTGATATATTGACCAAAATCTAGCGAAAATTTTCAGAATGCATAAAATTGGGCTTTGTAACAGGAGAACATGCCGTCGAAAGAGATGGCACAAAGTAACGTCTCCGGAGATCAAATCAAAGAGCGAGATGTGGCGCAGATGTTTCGACACAGTGGCTGATTAACGAAGAGACGCAGAATTTTCGAACACCTCTTGAAAGGCCTGCGCCTCTTATTTGCACCTTTAAGGCGATGCCTTTGAAGCTGAAATTTAGTATACCTCTTTCCACTTCATGTTCTCCTGATGTATTGGCCAAAATCTGGCGAAAATTTTCCGAATGCACAAAATTGGGCTTTGTAACAGGAGAACATGCCGTCGAAAGAGATGGCACAAAGTAACGTCTCCGGAGAGCAAATCAAAGAGCGAGATGTGGCGCAGATGTTTCGACACAGTGGCTGATTAACGAAGAGACGCAGAATTTTCGAACGCCTCTTGAAAGGCCTGCGCCTCTTATTTGATACTTTTAAGCGATGCCTTTTAAGCTGAAATTTAGTATACCTCTTTCCACTTCATTTTCTCCTGATTTATTGGACAAAATCTGGCGAAAATTTCGAGAATACACAAAATTGGGCTTTGTAACAGGAGAACATGCCGTCGAAAGAGATGGAACAATATAACGTCTCCGGACAGCAAACGAAGGAGCGAGAAGTGGCGCAGGTGTTTCGAGACAGTGACTGTTTCACGAAGAGACGCAGAATTTTCGAACGCCTCTTGAAAGGCCTGCGCCTCTTAATTGCAACTTTAAGGCGATGCCTTTGAAGCTGAAATTTAGTATACCTCTTTCCACTTCATGTTCTCCTGATATATTGGCCAAAATCTGGCGAAAATTTTCCGAATGCACAAAATTGGGCTTTGTAACAGGAGAACATGCCGTCGAAAGAGATGGCACAAAGTAACGTCTCCGGAGAGCAAATCAAAGAGCGAGATGTGGCGCAGATGTTTCGAGACAGTGACTGTTTAACGAAGAAACGCAGAATTTTCGAACGACTCTTGAAAGGCCTGCGCCTCTTATTTGCAACTTTAAGGCGATGCCTTTGAAGCTGAAATTTAGTATACCTCTTTCCACTTCATTTTCTCCTGATATATTGGCCAAAATCTAGCGAAAATTTTCAGAATGCACAACATTGGGCTTTATAACAGGAGAACATGCCGTCGAAAGAGATGGCACAAAGTAACGTCTCCGGAGAGCAAAGCAAAGAGCGAGAAGTGGCGCAGATGTTTCGAGACAGTGACTGTTTAACGAAGAGTCGCACAATTTTCGAACGCCTCTTGAAAGGCCTGCGCCTCTGATTTGATACTTTTAAGCGATGCCTTTGAATCTGTAGTTTAGTATACCCCTTTCCACTTCATGTTCTCCTGATATATTGGCCAAAATCTGGCGAAAATTGTCCGAATGCACAAAATTGGGCTTTGTAAAAGGAGAACATGCCGTCGATAGAGATGGCACAAAGTAACGTCTCCGGAGAACAAATCAAAGAGCGAGAAGTGGCGCAGACGTTTCGAGACAGTGACTGTTTAACGAAGAAACGCAGAATTTTCGAACGACTCTTGAAAGGCCTGCGCCTCTTATTTGCAACTTTAAGGCGATGCATTTGAAGCTGAAATTTAGTATACCCCTTTCCACTTCATGTTCTCCTGATATATTGGCCAAAATCTAGCGAAAATTTTCAGAATGCATAAAATTGGGCTTTGTAACAGGAGAACATGCCGTCGAAAGAGATGGCACAAAGTAACGTCTCCGGAGAGCAAATCAAAGAGCGAGATGTGGCGCAGATGTTTCGACACAGTGGCTGATTAACGAAGAGACGCAGAATTTTCGAACACCTCTTGAAAGGCCTGCGCCTCTTATTTGCAACTTTAAGGCGATGCCTTTGAAGCTGAAATTTAGTATACCTCTTTCCACTTCATTTTCTCCTGATTTATTGGCGAAAATCTGGCGAAAATTTCGAGAATATACAAAATTGGGCTTAGTAACAGGAGAACATGCCGTCGAAAGAGATGGAACAAAGTAATGTCTCCGGAGAACAAATCAAAGAGCGAGAAGTGGCGCAGGTGTTTCGAGACAGTGACTGTTTCACGAAGAGACGCAGAATTTTCGAAAGCATCTTGAAAGGCCTGCGCCTCTTATTTGCAACTTTAAGGCGATGCCTTTGAAGCTGAAATTTAGTATACATCTTTTGACTTCATGTTCTCCTGATATATTGGCCAAAATCTGGCGAAAATTTTCAGAATGCACAAAATTGGGCTTTGTAACAGGAGAACATGCCGTCGAAAGAGATGGAACAAAGTAATGTCTCCGGAGAGCAAATCAAAGAGCGAGAAGTGGCGCCGATGTTTCGAGACAGTGACTGTTTAACGAAGACACGCAGAATTTTCGAACGCCTCTTGAAAGGCCTGCGCCTCTGATTTGCAACTTTAAGGCGATGCCTTTGAAGCTGAAATTTAGTATACCTCTTAACACTTCATTTTCTCCTGATATATTCGCCAAAATCTGGCGAAAATATCGAGAATACACAAAATTGAGCTTTGTAACAGGAGAACATGCCGTCGAAAGAGATGGAACAATATAACGTCTCCGGACAGCAAACGAAGGAGCGAGAATTGGCGCAGGTGTTTCGAGACAGTGACTGTTTCACGAAGAGACGCAGAATTTTCGAAAGCCTCTTGAAAGGCCTGCGCCTCTTAATTGCAACTTTAAGGCGATGCCTTTGAAGCTGAAATTTAGTATACCTCTTTCCACTTCATGTTCTCCTGATATATTGGCCAAAATCTAGCGAAAATTTTCAGAATGCACAACATTGGGCTTTATAACAGGAGATCATGCCGTCGAAAGAGATGGCACAAAGTAACGTCTCCGGAGAGCAAATCAAGGAGCGAGAAGTGGCGCAGGTGTTTCGAGACAGTGACTGTTTAACGAAGAGATGCAGAATTTTCGAACGCCTCTTGAAAGGCCTGCGCCTCTTATTTGATACTTTTAAGCGATGCCTTTGAAGCTGAAATTTAGTATACCTCTTTCCACTTCATTTTCTCCTGATTTATTGGCCAAAATCTGGCGAAAATTTTCCGAATGCACAAAATTGGGCTTTGTAACAGGAGAACATGCCGTCGAAAGAGATGGCACAAAGTAACGTCTCCGGAGAGCAAATCAAAGAGCGAGATGTGGCGCAGATGTTTCGAGACAGTGACTGTTTAACGAAGAAACGCAGAATTTTCGAACGACTCTTGAAAGGCCTGCGCCTCTTATTTGCAACTTTAAGGCGATGCCTTTGAAGCTGAAATTTAGTATACCTCTTTCCACTTCATTTTCTCCTGATATATTCGCCAAAATCTGGCGAAAATATCGAGAATACACAAAATTGAGCTTTGTAACAGGAGAACATGCCGTCGAAAGAGATGGAACAATATAACGTCTCCGGACAGCAAACGAAGGAGCGAGAAGTGGCGCAGGTGTTTCGAGACAGTGACTGTTTCACGAAGAGACGCAGAATTTTCGAAAGCCTCTTGAAAGGCCTGCGCCTCTTAATTGCAACTTTAAGGCGATGCCTTTGAAGCTGAAATTTAGTATACCTCTTTCCACTTCATGTTCTCCTGATATATTGGCCAAAATCTAGCGAAAATTTTCAGAATGCACAACATTGGGCTTTATAACAGGAGAACATGCCGTCGAAAGAGATGGCACAAAGTAACGTCTCCGGAGAGCAAATCAAGGAGCGAGAAGTGGCGCAGGTGTTTCGAGACAGTGACTGTTTAACGAAGAGATGCAGAATTTTCGAACGCCTCTTGAAAGGACTGCGCCTCTTATTTGATACTTTTAAGCGATGCCTTTGAAGCTGAAATTTAGTATACCTCTTTCCACTTCATTTTCTCCTGATTTATTGGACAAAATCTGGCGAAAATTTCGAGAATACACAAAATTGGGCTTTGTAACAGGAGAACATGCCGTCGAAAGAGATGGAACAAAGTAATATCTCCGGAGAGCAAAGCAAAGAGCGAGAAGTGGCGCAGATGTTTCGAGACAGTGACTGTTTAACGAAGAGTCGCACAATTTTCGAACGCCTCTTGAAAGGCCTGCGCCTCTGATTTGATACTTTTAAGCGATGCCTTTGAAGCTGTAGTTTAGTATACCCCTTTCCACTTCATGTTCTCCTGATATATTGGCCAAAATCTGGCGAAAATTTTCCGAATGCACAAAATTGGGCTTTGTAAAAGGAGAACATGCCGTCGATAGAGATGGCACAAAGTAACGTCTCCGGGGAACAAATCAAAGAGCGAGAAGTGGCGCAGACGTTTCGAGACAGTGACTGTTTAACGAAGAACGCAGAATTTTCGAACGACTCTTGAAAGGCCTGCGCCTCTTATTTGCAACTTTAAGGCGATGCCTTTGAAGCTGAAATTTAGTATACCTCTTTCCACTTCATTTTCTCTCCTGATATATTGGCCAAAATCTGGCGAAAATTTTCAGAATGCACAGAATTGGGCTTTGTAACAGGAGAACATGCCGTCGAAAGAGATGGCACAAAGTAACGTCTCCGGAGAGCAAATCAAAGAGCGAGAAGTGGCGCAGGTGTTTCGAGACAGTGACTGTTTAACGAAGAGTCGCACAATTTTCGAACGCCTCTTGAAAGGCCTGCGCCTCTGATTTGATACTTTTAAGCGATGCCTTTGAAGCTGTAGTTTAGTATACCCCTTTCCACTTCATGTTCTCCTGATATATTGGCCAAAATCTGGCGAAAATTTTCCGAATGCACAAAATTGGGCTTTGTAACAGGAGAACATGCCGTCGAAAGAGATGGCACAAAGTAACGTCTCCGGAGAGCAAATCAAAGAGCGAGATGTGGCGCAGATGTTTCGAGACAGTGAACTGTTTAACGAAGAAACGCAGAATTTTCGAACGACTCTTGAAAGGCCTGCGCCTCTTATTTGCAACTTTAAGGCGATGCCTTTGAAGCTCAAATTTTGTATACCTCTTTCCACTTCATTTTCTCCTGATATATTCGCCAAAATCTGGCGAAAATATCGAGAATACACAAAATTGAGCTTTGTAACAGGAGAACATGCCGTCGAAAGAGATGGAACAATATAACGTCTCCGGACAGCAAACGAAGGAGCGAGAAGTGGCGCAGGTGTTTCGAGACAGTGACTGTTTCACGAAGAGACGCAGAATTTTCGAAAGCCTCTTGAAAGGCCTGCGCCTCTTAATTGCAACTTTAAGGCGATGCCTTTGAAGCTGAAATTTAGTATACCTCTTTCCACTTCATGTTCTCCTGATATATTGGCCAAAATCTAGCGAAAATTTTCAAAATGCACAACATTGGGCTTTATAACAGGAGAACATGCCGTCGAAAGAGATGGCACAAAGTAACGTCTCCGGAGAGCAAATCAAGGAGCGAGAAGTGGCGCAGGTGTTTCGAGACAGTGACTGTTTAACGAAGAGATGCAGAATTTTCGAACGCCTCTTGAAAGGACTGCGCCTCTTATTTGATACTTTTAAGCGATGCCTTTGAAGCTGAAATTTAGTATACCTCTTTCCACTTCATTTTCTCCTGATTTATTGGACAAAATCTGGCGAAAATTTCGAGAATACACAAAATTGGGCTTTGTAACAGGAGAACATGCCGTCGAAAGAGATGGAACAAAGTAATATCTCCGGAGAGCAAAGCAAAGAGCGAGAAGTGGCGCAGATGTTTCGAGACAGTGACTGTTTAACGAAGAGTCGCACAATTTTCGAACGCCTCTTGAAAGGCCTGCGCCTCTGATTTGATACTTTTAAGCGATGCCTTTGAAGCTGTAGTTTAGTATACCCCTTTCCACTTCATGTTCTCCTGATATATTGGCCAAAATCTGGCGAAAATTTTCCGAATGCACAAAATTGGGCTTTGTAAAAGGAGAACATGCCGTCGATAGAGATGGCACAAAGTAACGTCTCCGGGGAACAAATCAAAGAGCGAGAAGTGGCGCAGACGTTTCGAGACAGTGACTGTTTAACGAAGAACGCAGAATTTTCGAACGACTCTTGAAAGGCCTGCGCCTCTTATTTGCAACTTTAAGGCGATGCCTTTGAAGCTGAAATTTAGTATACCTCTTTCCACTTCATTTTCCTCCTGATATATTGGCCAAAATCTGGCGAAAATTTTCAGAATGCACAGAATTGGGCTTTGTAACAGGAGAACATGCCGTCGAAAGAGATGGCACAAAGTAACGTCTCCGGAGAGCAAATCAAAGAGCGAGAAGTGGCGCAGATGTTTCGAGACAGTGACTGTTTAACGAAGAGTCGCACAATTTTCGAACGCCTCTTGAAAGGCCTGCGCCTCTGATTTGATACTTTTAAGCGATGCCTTTGAAGCTGTAGTTTAGTATACCCCTTTCCACTTCATGTTCTCCTGATATATTGGCCAAAATCTGGCGAAAATTTTCCGAATGCACAAAATTGGGCTTTGTAACAGGAGAACATGCCGTCGAAAGAGATGGCACAAAGTAACGTCTCCGGAGAGCAAATCAAAGAGCGAGATGTGGCGCAGATGTTTCCAGACAG
>NW_027487011.1:0-18335 GCF_050908995.1 Andrena cerasifolii | reverse complement strand
ATCTGGCGAACATATTCAGAATGCACAAAATTGGGCTTTGTAACAGGAGAACATGCCGTCGAAAGAGATGGCACAAAGTAACGTGTCCGGAGGGCAAATCCATGTGCGAGAAGTGGCGCAGATGTTTCGAGCCAGTGACTGTTTAACGAAGAGTCGCACAATTTTCGAACGCCTCTTGAAAGGTCTGCGCCTCTGATTTGATACTTTTAAGCGATGCCTTTGAAGCTGAAATTTAGTATACCTCTTTCCACTTCATGTTCTCCTGATATATTGGCCAAAATCTAGAGAAAATTTTCAGAATGCACAACATTGGGCTTTGTAACAGGAGAACATGCCGTCGAAAGAGATGGCACAAAGTAACGTCTCCGGAGAGCAAATCAAGGAGCGAGAAGTGGCGCAGGTGTTTCGAGACAGTGACTCTTTAACGAAGTCACGCAGAATTTTCGAACGCCTCTTGAAAGGCCTGCGCCTCTTAATTACAAGTTTAAGGCGATGCCTTTGAAGCTGATATTTAGTATACCTCTTTCCACTTCATGTTCTCCTGATATTTGGCCAAAATCTAGCGAAAATTTTCAGAATGCACAAAATTGGGCTTTGTAACAGGAGAACATGCCGTCGAAAGAGATGGCACAATGTAACGTCTCCGGAGAGCAAATCAAAGAGCGAGATGTGGCGCAGATGTTTCGAGACAGTGACTGATTAACGAAGAGACGCAGAATTTTCGAACGCCTCTTGAAAGGTCTGCGCCTCTTATTTGCAACTTTAAGGCGATGCCTTTGAAGCTGAAATTTAGTATACCTCTTTCCACTTCATGTTCTCCTGATATATTGGCCAAAATCTGGCGAACATTTTCAGAATGCACAAAATTGGGCTTTGTAACAGGAGAACATGCCGTCGAAAGAGATGGCACAATGTAACGTCTCCGGAGAGCAAATCAAAGAGCGAGATGTGGCGCAGATGTTTCGAGACAGTGACTGATTAACGAAGAGACGCAGAATTTTCGAACGCCTCTTGAAAGGTCTGCGCCTCTTATTTGCAACTTTAAGGCGATGCCTTTGAAGCTGAAATTTAGTATACCTCTTTCCACTTCATGTTCTCCTGATATATTGGCCAAAATCTGGCGAACATTTTCAGAATGCACAAAATTGGGCTTTGTAACAGGAGAACATGCCGTCGAAAGAGATGGAACAAAGTAATGTCTCCGGAGAGCAAATCAAAGAGCGAGAAGTGGCGCAGATGTTTCGAGACAGTGACTGTTTAACGAAGACACGCAGAATTTTCGAACGCCTCTTGAAAGGCCTGCGCCTCTTATTTGCAACTTTAAGGCGATGCCTTTGAAGCTGAAATTTAGTATACCTCTTTCCACTTCATTTTCTCCTGATTTATTGGCCAAAATCTGGCGAAAATTTCGAGAATACACAAAATTGGGCTTTGTAACAGGAGAACATGCCGTGGAAAGAGATGGAACAAAGTAATGTCTCCGGAGAGCAAATCAAAGAGCGAGAAGTGGCGCAGGTGTTTCGGGACAGTGACTGTTTCACGAAGAGACGCAGAATTTTCGAAAGCCTCTTGAAAGGTCTGCGCCTCTTATTTGCAACTTTAAGGGGATGCCTTTGAAGCTGAAATTTAGTATACCTCTTTCCACTTCATGTTCTCCTGATATATTGGCCAAAATCTGGCGAACATTTTCAGAATGCACAAAATTGGGCTTTGTAACAGGAGAACATGCCGTCGAAAGAGATGGCACAATGTAACGTCTCCGGAGAGCAAATCAAAGAGCGAGATGTGGCGCAGATGTTTCGAGACAGTGACTGTTTAACGAAGAGTCGCACAATTTTCGAACGCCTCTTGAAAGGCCTGCGCCTCTGATTTGATACTTTTAAGCGATGCCTTTGAAGCTGAAATTTAGTATACCTCTTTCCACTTCATGTTCTCCTGATATATTGGCCAACATCTGGCGAAAATTTTCAGAATCCACAGAATTGGGCTTTGTAACAGGAGAACATGCCGTCGAAAGAGATGGCACAAAGTAACGTCTCCGGAGGGCAAATCAATGAGCGAGAAGTGGCGCAGATGTTTCGAGCCAGTGACTGTTTAACGAAGACACGCAGAATTATCGAACGCCTCTTGAAACGCCTGCGCCTCTGATTTGCAACTTTAAGGCGATGCCTTTGAAGCTGAAATTTAGTATACCTCTTTCCACTTCATGTTCTCCTGATATTTGGCCAGATTCTAGCGAAAATTTTCAGAATGCACAAAATTGGGCTTTGTAACAGGAGAACATGCCGTCGAAAGAGATGGCACAATGTAACGTCTCCGGAGAGCAAATCAAAGAGCGAGATGTGGCGCAGATGTTTCGAGACAGTGACTGTTTAACGAAGAGACGCAGAATTTTCGAACGCCTCTTGAAAGGTCTGCGCCTCTTATTTGCAACTTTAAGGCGATGCCTTTGAAGCTGAAATTTAGTATACCTCTTTCCACTTCATGTACTCCTGATATATTGGCCAAAATCTAGAGAAAATTTTCAGAATGCACAACATTGGGCTTTGTAACAGGAGAACATGCCGTCGAAAGAGATGGCACAAAGTAACGTCTCCGGAGAGCAAATCAAGGAGCGAGAAGTGGCGCAGGTGTTTCGAGACAGTGACTCTTTAACGAAGTCACGCAGAATTTTCGAACGCCTCTTGAAAGGCCTGCGCCTCTTAATTACAAGTTTAAGGCGATGCCTTTGAAGCTGATATTTAGTATACCTCTTTCCACTTCATGTTCTCCTGATATTTGGCCAAAATCTAGCGAAAATTTTCAGAATGCACAAAATTGGGCTTTGTAACAGGAGAACATGCCGTCGAAAGAGATGGCACAATGTAACGTCTCCGGAGAGCAAATCAAAGAGCGAGATGTGGCGCAGATGTTTCGAGACAGTGACTGATTAACGAAGAGACGCAGAATTTTCGAACGCCTCTTGAAAGGTCTGCGCCTCTTATTTGCAACTTTAAGGCGATGCCTTTGAAGCTGAAATTTAGTATACCTCTTTCCACTTCATGTTCTCCTGATATATTGGCCAAAATCTGGCGAACATTTTCAGAATGCACAAAATTGGGCTTTGTAACAGGAGAACATGCCGTCGAAAGAGATGGCACAATGTAACGTCTCCGGAGAGCAAATCAAAGAGCGAGATGTGGCGCAGATGTTTCGAGACAGTGACTGATTAACGAAGAGACGCAGAATTTTCGAACGCCTCTTGAAAGGTCTGCGCCTCTTATTTGCAACTTTAAGGCGATGCCTTTGAAGCTGAAATTTAGTATACCTCTTTCCACTTCATGTTCTCCTGATATATTGGCCAAAATCTGGCGAACATTTTCAGAATGCACAAAATTGGGCTTTGTAACAGGAGAACATGCCGTCGAAAGAGATGGAACAAAGTAATGTCTCCGGAGAGCAAATCAAAGAGCGAGAAGTGGCGCAGATGTTTCGAGACAGTGACTGTTTAACGAAGACACGCAGAATTTTCGAACGCCTCTTGAAAGGCCTGCGCCTCTTATTTGCAACTTTAAGGCGATGCCTTTGAAGCTGAAATTTAGTATACCTCTTTCCACTTCATTTTCTCCTGATTTATTGGCCAAAATCTGGCGAAAATTTCGAGAATACACAAAATTGGGCTTTGTAACAGGAGAACATGCCGTGGAAAGAGATGGAACAAAGTAATGTCTCCGGAGAGCAAATCAAAGAGCGAGAAGTGGCGCAGGTGTTTCGGGACAGTGACTGTTTCACGAAGAGACGCAGAATTTTCGAAAGCCTCTTGAAAGGTCTGCGCCTCTTATTTGCAACTTTAAGGGGATGCCTTTGAAGCTGAAATTTAGTATACCTCTTTCCACTTCATGTTCTCCTGATATATTGGCCAAAATCTGGCGAACATTTTCAGAATGCACAAAATTGGGCTTTGTAACAGGAGAACATGCCGTCGAAAGAGATGGCACAATGTAACGTCTCCGGAGAGCAAATCAAAGAGCGAGATGTGGCGCAGATGTTTCGAGACAGTGACTGTTTAACGAAGAGTCGCACAATTTTCGAACGCCTCTTGAAAGGCCTGCGCCTCTGATTTGATACTTTTAAGCGATGCCTTTGAAGCTGAAATTTAGTATACCTCTTTCCACTTCATGTTCTCCTGATATATTGGCCAACATCTGGCGAAAATTTTCAGAATCCACAGAATTGGGCTTTGTAACAGGAGAACATGCCGTCGAAAGAGATGGCACAAAGTAACGTCTCCGGAGGGCAAATCAATGAGCGAGAAGTGGCGCAGATGTTTCGAGCCAGTGACTGTTTAACGAAGACACGCAGAATTATCGAACGCCTCTTGAAACGCCTGCGCCTCTGATTTGCAACTTTAAGGCGATGCCTTTGAAGCTGAAATTTAGTATACCTCTTTCCACTTCATGTTCTCCTGATATTTGGCCAGATTCTAGCGAAAATTTTCAGAATGCACAAAATTGGGCTTTGTAACAGGAGAACATGCCGTCGAAAGAGATGGCACAATGTAACGTCTCCGGAGAGCAAATCAAAGAGCGAGATGTGGCGCAGATGTTTCGAGACAGTGACTGTTTAACGAAGAGACGCAGAATTTTCGAACGCCTCTTGAAAGGTCTGCGCCTCTTATTTGCAACTTTAAGGCGATGCCTTTGAAGCTGAAATTTAGTATACCTCTTTCCACTTCATGTACTCCTGATATATTGGCCAAAATCTGGCGAACATTTTCAGAATCCACAAAATTGGGCTTTGTAACAGGAGAACATGCCGTCGAAAGAGATGGCACAAAGTAACGTGTCCGGAGGGCAAATCCATGAGCGAGAAGTGGCGCAGATGTTTCGAGCCAGTGACTGTTTAACGAAGAGTCGCACAATTTTCGAACGCCTCTTGAAAGGTCTGCGCCTCTGATTTGATACTTTTAAGCGATGCCTTTGAAGCTGAAATTTAGTATACCTCTTTCCACTTCATGTTCTCCTGATATATTGGCCAAAATCTAGAGAAAATTTTCAGAATGCACAACATTGGGCTTTGTAACAGGAGAACATGCCGTCGAAAGAGATGGCACAATGTAACGTCTCCGGAGAGCAAATCAAAGAGCGAGAAGTGGCGCAGGTGTTTCGAGACAGTGACTGTTTAACGAAGACACGCAGAATTTTCGAACGCCTCTTGAAAGGCCTGCGCCTCTTAATTACAAGTTTAAGGCGATGCCTTTGAAGCTGAAATTTAGTATACCTCTTTCCACTTCATGTTCTCCTGATATATTGGCCAAAATCTGGCGAACATTTTCAGAATGCACAAAATTGGGCTTTGTAACAGGAGAACATGCCGTCGAAAGAGATGGCACAATGTAACGTCTCCGGAGAGCAAATCAAAGAGCGAGATGTGGCGCAGATGTTTCGAGACAGTGACTGATTAACGAAGAGACGCAGAATTTTCGAACGCCTCTTGAAAGGTCTGCGCCTCTTATTTGCAACTTTAAGGCGATGCCTTTGAAGCTGAAATTTAGTATACCTCTTTCCACTTCATGTTCTCCTGATTTATTGGCCAAAATCTGGCGAACATTTTCAGAATGCACAAAATTGGGCTTTGTAACAGGAGAACATGCCGTCGAAAGAGATGGAACAAAGTAATGTCTCCGGAGAGCAAATCAAAGAGCGAGAAGTGGCGCAGGTGTTTCGGGACAGTGACTGTTTCACGAAGAGACGCAGAATTTTCGAAAGCCTCTTGAAAGGTCTGCCCTCTTATTTGCAACTTTAAGGGGATGCCTTTGAAGCTGAAATTTAGTATACCTCTTTCCACTTCATGTTCTCCTGATATATTGGCCAAAATCTGGCGAACATTTTCAGAATGCACAAAATTGGGCTTTGTAACAGGAGAACATGCCGTCGAAAGAGATGGCACAATGTAACGTCTCCGGAGAGCAAATCAAAGAGCGAGATGTGGCGCAGATGTTTCGAGACAGTGACTGTTTAACGAAGAGTCGCACAATTTTCGAACGCCTCTTGAAAGGCCTGCGCCTCTGATTTGATACTTTTAAGCGATGCCTTTGAAGCTGAAATTTAGTATACCTCTTTCCACTTCATGTTCTCCTGATATATTGGCCAACATCTGGCGAAAATTTTCAGAATCCACAGAATTGGGCTTTGTAACAGGAGAACATGCCGTCGAAAGAGATGGCACAAAGTAACGTCTCCGGAGGGCAAATCAATGAGCGAGAAGTGGCGCAGATGTTTCGAGCCAGTGACTGTTTAACGAAGACACGCAGAATTATCGAACGCCTCTTGAAACGCCTGCGCCTCTGATTTGCAACTTTAAGGCGATGCCTTTGAAGCTGAAATTTAGTATACCTCTTTCCACTTCATGTTCTCCTGATATTTGGCCAGATTCTAGCGAAAATTTTCAGAATGCACAAAATTGGGCTTTGTAACAGGAGAACATGCCGTCGAAAGAGATGGCACAATGTAACGTCTCCGGAGAGCAAATCAAAGAGCGAGATGTGGCGCAGATGTTTCGAGACAGTGACTGTTTAACGAAGACACGCAGAATTTTCGAACGCCTCTTGAAAGGCCTGCGCCTCTTATTTGCAACTTTAAGGCGATGCCTTTGAAGCTGAAATTTAGTATACCTCTTTCCACTTCATGTTCTCCTGATATATTGGCCAAAATCTGGCGAACATTTTCAGAATGCACAAAATTGGGCTTTGTAACAGGAGAACATGCCGTCGAAAGAGATGGCACAATGTAACGTCTCCGGAGAGCAAATCAAAGAGCGAGATGTGGCGCAGATGTTTCGAGACAGTGACTGATTAACGAAGAGACGCAGAATTTTCGAACGCCTCTTGAAAGGTCTGCGCCTCTTATTTGCAACTTTAAGGCGATGCCTTTGAAGCTGAAATTTAGTATACCTCTTTCCACTTCATGTTCTCCTGATTTATTGGCCAAAATCTGGCGAACATTTTCAGAATGCACAAAATTGGGCTTTGTAACAGGAGAACATGCCGTCGAAAGAGATGGAACAAAGTAATGTCTCCGGAGAGCAAATCAAAGAGCGAGAAGTGGCGCAGGTGTTTCGGGACAGTGACTGTTTCACGAAGAGACGCAGAATTTTCGAAAGCCTCTTGAAAGGTCTGCGCCTCTTATTTGCAACTTTAAGGGGATGCCTTTGAAGCTGAAATTTAGTATACCTCTTTCCACTTCATGTTCTCCTGATATATTGGCCAAAATCTGGCGAACATTTTCAGAATGCACAAAATTGGGCTTTGTAACAGGAGAACATGCCGTCGAAAGAGATGGCACAATGTAACGTCTCCGGAGAGCAAATCAAAGAGCGAGATGTGGCGCAGATGTTTCGAGACAGTGACTGTTTAACGAAGAGTCGCACAATTTTCGAACGCCTCTTGAAAGGCCTGCGCCTCTGATTTGATACTTTTAAGCGATGCCTTTGAAGCTGAAATTTAGTATACCTCTTTCCACTTCATGTTCTCCTGATATATTGGCCAACATCTGGCGAAAATTTTCAGAATCCACAGAATTGGGCTTTGTAACAGGAGAACATGCCGTCGAAAGAGATGGCACAAAGTAACGTCTCCGGAGGGCAAATCAATGAGCGAGAAGTGGCGCAGATGTTTCGAGCCAGTGACTGTTTAACGAAGACACGCAGAATTATCGAACGCCTCTTGAAACGCCTGCGCCTCTGATTTGCAACTTTAAGGCGATGCCTTTGAAGCTGAAATTTAGTATACCTCTTTCCACTTCATGTTCTCCTGATATTTGGCCAGATTCTAGCGAAAATTTTCAGAATGCACAAAATTGGGCTTTGTAACAGGAGAACATGCCGTCGAAAGAGATGGCACAATGTAACGTCTCCGGAGAGCAAATCAAAGAGCGAGATGTGGCGCAGATGTTTCGAGACAGTGACTGTTTAACGAAGAGACGCAGAATTTTCGAACGCCTCTTGAAAGGTCTGCGCCTCTTATTTGCAACTTTAAGGCGATGCCTTTGAAGCTGAAATTTAGTATACCTCTTTCCACTTCATGTACTCCTGATATATTGGCCAAAATCTGGGGAACATTTTCAGAATGCACAAAATTGGGCTTTGTAACAGGAGAACATGCCGTCGAAAGAGATGGAACAAAGTAATGTCTCCGGAGAGCAAATCAAAGAGCGAGAAGTGGCGCAGATGTTTCGAGACAGTGACTGTTTAACGAAGACACGCAGAATTTTCGAACGCCTCTTGAAAGGCCTGCGCCTCTTATTTGCAACTTTAAGGCGATGCCTTTGAAGCTGAAATTTAGTATACCTCTTTCCACTTCATTTTCTCCTGATTTATTGGCCAAAATCTGGCGAAAATTTCGAGAATACACAAAATTGGGCTTTGTAACAGGAGAACATGCCGTGGAAAGAGATGGAACAAAGTAATGTCTCCGGAGAGCAAATCAAGAGCGAGAAGTGGCGCAGGTGTTTCGAGACAGTGACTGTTTCACGAAGAGACGCAGAATTTTCGAAAGCCTCTTGAAAGGCCTGCGCCTCTTATTTGCAACTTTAAAGGCGATGCCTTTGAAGCTGAAATTTAGTATACCTCTTTTGACTTCATGTTCTCCTGATATATTGGACAAAATCTGGCGAACATATTCAGAATGCACAAAATTGGGCTTAGTAACAGGAGAACATGCCGTCGAAAGAGATGGCACAAAGTAACGTGTCGGAGGGCAAATCCATGAGCGAGAAGTGGCGCAGATGTTTCGAGCCAGTGACTGTTTAACGAAGAGTCGCACAATTTTCGAACGCCTCTTGAAAGGTCTGCGCCTCTGATTTGATACTTTTAAGCGATGCCTTTGAAGCTGAAATTTAGTATACCTCTTTCCACTTCATGTTCTCCTGATATATTGGCCAAAATCTAGAGAAAATTTTCAGAATGCACAACATTGGGCTTTGTAACAGGAGAACATGCCGTCGAAAGAGATGGCACAAAGTAACGTCTCCGGAGAGCAAATCAAGGAGCGAGAAGTGGCGCAGGTGTTTCGAGACAGTGACTCTTTAACGAAGTCACGCAGAATTTTCGATCGCCTCTTGAAAGGTCTGCGCCTCTTATTTGCAACTTTAAGGCGATGCCTTTGAAGCTGAAATTTAGTATACCTCTTTCCACTTCATGTTCTCCTGATATATAGGCCAAAATCTGGCGAACATTTTCAGAATGCACAAAATTGGGCTTTGTAACAGGAGAACATGCCGTCGAAAGAGATGGCCCAATGTAACGTCTCCGGAGAGCAAATCAAAGAGCGAGATGTGGCGCAGATGTTTCGAGACAGTGACTGTTTAACGAAGAGTCGCACAATTTTCGAACGCCTCTTGAAAGGCCTGCGCCTCTGATTTGATACTTTTAAGCGATGCCTTTGAAGCTGAAATTTAGTATACCTCTTTCCACTTCATGTTCTCCTGATATATTGGCCAACATCTGGCGAAAATTTTCAGAATCCACAGAATTGGGCTTTGTAACAGGAGAACATGCCGTCGAAAGAGATGGCACAATGTAACGTCTCCGGAGAGCAAATCAAAGAGCGAGATGTGGCGCAGATGTTTCGAGACAGTGACTGATTAACGAAGAGACGCAGAATTTTCGAACGCCTCTTGAAAGGTCTGCGCCTCTTATTTGCAACTTTAAGGCGATGCCTTTGAAGCTGAAATTTAGTATACCTCTTTCCACTTCATGTTCTCCTGATATATTGGCCAAAATCTGGCGAACATTTTCAGAATGCACAAAATTGGGCTTTGTAACAGGAGAACATGCCGTCGAAAGAGATGGAACAAAGTAATGTCTCCGGAGAGCAAATCAAAGAGCGAGAAGTGGCGCAGATGTTTCGAGACAGTGACTGTTTAACGAAGACACGCAGAATTTTCGAACGCCTCTTGAAAGGCCTGCGCCTCTTATTTGCAACTTTAAGGCGATGCCTTTGAAGCTGAAATTTAGTATACCTCTTTCCACTTCATTTTCTCCTGATTTATTGGCCAAAATCTGGCGAAAATTTCGAGAATACACAAAATTGGGCTTTGTAACAGGAGAACATGCCGTGGAAAGAGATGGAACAAAGTAATGTCTCCGGAGAGCAAATCAAAGAGCGAGAAGTGGCGCAGGTGTTTCGGGACAGTGACTGTTTCACGAAGAGACGCAGAATTTTCGAAAGCCTCTTGAAAGGTCTGCGCCTCTTATTTGCAACTTTAAGGCGATGCCTTTGAAGCTGAAATTTAGTATACCTCTTTCCACTTCATGTTCTCCTGATATATTGGCCAAAATCTGGCGAACATTTTCAGAATGCACAAAATTGGGCTTTGTAACAGGAGAACATGCCGTCGAAAGAGATGGCACAATGTAACGTCTCCGGAGAGCAAATCAAAGAGCGAGATGTGGCGCAGATGTTTCGAGACAGTGACTGTTTATCGAAGAGTCGCACAATTTTCGAACGCCTCTTGAAAGGCCTGCGCCTCTGATTTGATACTTTTAAGCGATGCCTTTGAAGCTGAAATTTAGTATACCTCTTTCCACTTCATGTTCTCCTGATATATTGGCCAACATCTGGCGAAAATTTTCAGAATCCACAGAATTGGGCTTTGTAACAGGAGAACATGCCGTCGAAAGAGATGGCACAAAGTAACGTCTCCGGAGGGCAAATCAATGAGCGAGAAGTGGCGCAGATGTTTCGAGCCAGTGACTGTTTAACGAAGACACGCAGAATTTTCGAACGCCTCTTGAAACGCCTGCGCCTCTGATTTGCAACTTTAAGGCGATGCCTTTGAAGCTGAAATTTAGTATACCTCTTTCCACTTCATGTTCTCCTGATATTTGGCCAGATTCTAGCGAAAACTTTCAGAATGCACAAAATTGGGCTTTGTAACAGGAGAACATGCCGTCGAAAGAGATGGCACAAAGTAACGTCTCCGGAGAGCAAATCAAGGAGCGAGAAGTGGCGCAGGTGTTTCGAGACAGTGACTCTTTAACGAAGTCACGCAGAATTATCGAACGCCTCTTGAAAGGCCTGCGCCTCTTAATTACAAGTTTAAGGCGATGCCTTTGAAGCTGAAATTTAGTATACCTCTTTCCACTTCATGTTGTCCTGATATTTGGCCAAAATCTAGCGAAAATTTTCAGAATGCACAAAATTGGGCTTTGTAACAGGAGAACATGCCGTCGAAAGAGATGGCACAATGTAACGTCTCCGGAGAGCAAATCAAAGAGCGAGATGTGGCGCAGATGTTTCGAGACAGTGACTGATTAACGAAGAGACGCAGAATTTTCGAACGCCTCTTGAAAGGTCTGCGCCTCTTATTTGCAACTTTAAGGCGATGCCTTTGAAGCTGAAATTTAGTATACCTCTTTCCACTTCATGTTCTCCTGATATATTGGCCAAAATCTGGCGAACATTTTCAGAATGCACAAAATTGGGCTTTGTAACAGGAGAACATGCCGCCGAAAGAGATGGCACAATGTAACGTCTCCGGAGAGCAAATCAAAGAGCGAGATGTGGCGCAGATGTTTCGAGACAGTGACTGTTTAACGAAGAGACGCAGAATTTTCGAACGCCTCTTGAAACGCCTGCGCCTCTTATTTGCAACTTTAAGGCGATGCCTTTGAAGCTGAAATTTAGTATACCTCTTTCCACTTCATGTTCTCCTGATATATTGGCCAAAATCTGGCGAACATTTTCAGAATGCACAAAATTGGGCTTTGTAACAGGAGAACATGCCGTCGAAAGAGATGGCACAATGTAACGTCTCCGGAGAGCAAATCAAAGAGCGAGATGTGGCGCAGATGTTTCGAGACAGTGACTGTTTAACGAAGAGACGCAGAATTTTCGAACGCCTCTTGAAACGCCTGCGCCTCTGATTTGCAACTTTAAGGCGATGCCTTTGAAGCTGAAATTTAGTATACCTCTTTCCACTTCATGTTCTCCTGATATTTGGCCAAAATCTAGCGAAAATTTTCAGAATGCACAAAATTGGGCTTTGTAACAGGAGAACATGCCGTCGAAAGAGATGGCACAATGTAACGTCTCCGGAGAGCAAATCAAAGAGCGAGATGTGGCGCAGATGTTTCGAGACAGTGACTGATTAACGAAGAGACGCAGAATTTTCGAACGCCTCTTGAAAGGTCTGCGCCTCTTATTTGCAACTTTAAGGCGATGCCTTTGAAGCTGAAATTTAGTATACCTCTTTCCACTTCATGTTCTCCTGATATATTGGGCAAAATCTGGCGAACATTTTCAGAATGCACAAAATTGGGCTTTGTAACAGGAGAACATGCCGTCGAAAGAGATGGAACAAAGTAATGTCTCCGGAGAGCAAATCAAAGAGCGAGAAGTGGCGCAGATGTTTCGAGACAGTGACTGTTTAACGAAGACACGCAGAATTTTCGAACGCCTCTTGAAACGCCTGCGCCTCTGATTTGCAACTTTAAGGCGATGCCTTTGAAGCTGAAATTTAGTATACCTCTTTCCACTTCATGTTCTCCTGATATATTGGCCAAAATCTGGCGAACATTTTCAGAATGCACAAAATTGGGCTTTGTAACAGGAGAACATGCCGTCGAAAGAGATGGAACAAAGTAATGTCTCCGGAGAGCAAATCAAAGAGCGAGAAGTGGCGCAGGTGTTTCGATACAGTGACTGTTTCACGAAGAGACGCAGAATTTTCGAAAGCCTCTTGAAAGGCCTGCGCCTCTTATTTGCAACTTTAAGGCGATGCCTTTGAAGCTGAAATTTAGTATACCTCTTTTGACTTCATGTTCTCCTGATATATTGGACAAAATCTGGCGAACATATTCAGAATGCACAAAATTGGGCTTTGTAACAGGAGAACATGCCGTCGAAAGAGATGGCACAAAGTAACGTGTCCGGAGGGCAAATCCATGTGCGAGAAGTGGCGCAGATGTTTCGAGCCAGTGACTGTTTAACGAAGAGTCGCACAATTTTCGAACGCCTCTTGAAAGGTCTGCGCCTCTGATTTGATACTTTTAAGCGATGCCTTTGAAGCTGAAATTTAGTATACCTCTTTCCACTTCATGTTCTCCTGATATATTGGCCAAAATCTAGAGAAAATTTTCAGAATGCACAACATTGGGCTTTGTAACAGGAGAACATGCCGTCGAAAGAGATGGCACAATGTAACGTCTCCGGAGAGCAAATCAAAGAGCGAGATGTGGCGCAGATGTTTCGAGACAGTGACTGATTAACGAAGAGACGCAGAATTTTCGAACGCCTCTTGAAAGGTCTGCGCCTCTTATTTGCAACTTTAAGGCGATGCCTTTGAAGCTGAAATTTAGTATACCTCTTTCCACTTCATGTTCTCCTGATATATTGGCCAAAATCTGGCGAACATTTTCAGAATGCACAAAATTGGGCTTTGTAACAGGAGAACATGCCGTCGAAAGAGATGGCACAATGTAACGTCTCCGGAGAGCAAATCAAAGAGCGAGATGTGGCGCAGATGTTTCGAGACAGTGACTGATTAACGAAGAGACGCAGAATTTTCGAACGCCTCTTGAAAGTTCTGCGCCTCTTATTTGCAACTTTAAGGCGATGCCTTTGAAGCTGAAATTTAGTATACCTCTTTCCACTTCATGTTCTCCTGATATATTGGCCAAAATCTGGCGAACATTTTCAGAATGCACAAAATTGGGCTTTGTAACAGGAGAACATGCCGTCGAAAGAGATGGAACAAAGTAATGTCTCCGGAGAGCAAATCAAAGAGCGAGAAGTGGCGCAGATGTTTCGAGACAGTGACTGTTTAACGAAGACACGCAGAATTTTCGAACGCCTCTTGAAAGGCCTGCGCCTCTTATTTGCAACTTTAAGGCGATGCCTTTGAAGCTGAAATTTAGTATACCTCTTTCCACTTCATTTTCTCCTGATTTATTGGCCAAAATCTGGCGAAAATTTCGAGAATACACAAAATTGGGCTTTGTAACAGGAGAACATGCCGTGGAAAGAGATGGAACAAAGTAATGTCTCCGGAGAGCAAATCAAAGAGCGAGAAGTGGCGCAGGTGTTTCGGGACAGTGACTGTTTCACGAAGAGACGCAGAATTTTCGAAAGCCTCTTGAAAGGTCTGCGCCTCTTATTTGCAACTTTAAGGGGATGCCTTTGAAGCTGAAATTTAGTATACCTCTTTCCACTTCATGTTCTCCTGATATATTGGCCAAAATCTGGCGAACATTTTCAGAATGCACAAAATTGGGCTTTGTAACAGGAGAACATGCCGTCGAAAGAGATGGCACAATGTAACGTCTCCGGAGAGCAAATCAAAGAGCGAGATGTGGCGCAGATGTTTCGAGACAGTGACTGTTTAACGAAGAGTCGCACAATTTTCGAACGCCTCTTGAAAGGCCTGCGCCTCTGATTTGATACTTTTAAGCGATGCCTTTGAAGCTGAAATTTAGTATACCTCTTTCCACTTCATGTTCTCCTGATATATTGGCCAACATCTGGCGAAAATTTACAGAATCCACAGAATTGGGCTTTGTAACAGGAGAACATGCCGTCGAAAGAGATGGCACAAAGTAACGTCTCCGGAGGGCAAATCAATGAGCGAGAAGTGGCGCAGATGTTTCGAGCCAGTGACTGTTTAACGAAGACACGCAGAATTATCGAACGCCTCTTGAAACGCCTGCGCCTCTGATTTGCAACTTTAAGGCGATGCCTTTGAAGCTGAAATTTAGTATACCTCTTTCCACTTCATGTTCTCCTGATATTTGGCCAGATTCTAGCGAAAATTTTCAGAATGCACAAAATTGGGCTTTGTAACAGGAGAACATGCCGTCGAAAGAGATGGCACAATGTAACGTCTCCGGAGAGCAAATCAAAGAGCGAGATGTGGCGCAGATGTTTCGAGACAGTGACTGTTTAACGAAGAGACGCAGAATTTTCGAACGCCTCTTGAAAGGTCTGCGCCTCTTATTTGCAACTTTAAGGCGATGCCTTTGAAGCTGAAATTTAGTATACCTCTTTCCACTTCATGTTCTCCTGATATATTGGCCAAAATCTGGCGAACATTTTCAGAATGCACAAAATTGGGCTTTGTAACAGGAGAACATGCCGTCGAAAGAGATGGAACAAAGTAATGTCTCCGGAGAGCAAATCAAAGAGCGAGAAGTGGCGCAGATGTTTCGAGACAGTGACTGTTTAACGAAGACACGCAGAATTTTCGAACGCCTCTTGAAAGGCCTGCGCCTCTTATTTGCAACTTTAAGGCGATGCCTTTGAAGCTGAAATTTAGTATACCTCTTTCCACTTCATTTTCTCCTGATTTATTGGCCAAAATCTGGCGAAAATTTCGAGAATACACAAAATTGGGCTTTGTAACAGGAGAACATGCCGTGGAAAGAGATGGAACAAAGTAATGTCTCCGGAGAGCAAATCAAAGAGCGAGAAGTGGCGCAGGTGTTTCGAGACAGTGACTGTTTCACGAAGAGACGCAGAATTTTCGAAAGCCTCTTGAAAGGCCTGCGCCTCTTATTTGCAACTTTAAGGCGATGCCTTTGAAGCTGAAATTTAGTATACCTCTTTTGACTTCATGTTCTCCTGATATATTGGACAAAATCTGGCGAACATATTCAGACTGCACAAAATTGGGCTTTGTAACAGGAGAACATGCCGTCGAAAGAGATGGCACAAAGTAACGTGTCCGGAGGGCAAATCCATGAGCGAGAACTGGCGCAGATGTTTCGAGCCAGTGACTGTTTAACGAAGAGTCGCACAATTTTCGAACGCCTCTTGAAAGGTCTGCGCCTCTGATTTGATACTTTTAAGCGATGCCTTTGAAGCTGAAATTTAGTATACCTCTTTCCACTTCATGTTCTCCTGATATATTGGCCAAAATCTAGAGAAAATTTTCAGAATGCACAACATTGGGCTTTGTAACAGGAGAACATGCCGTCGAAAGAGATGGCACAAAGTAACGTCTCCGGAGAGCAAATCAAGGAGCGAGAAGTGGCGCAGGTGTTTCGAGACAGTGACTCTTTAACGAAGTCACGCAGAATTTTCGATCGCCTCTTGAAAGGCCTGCGCCTCTTAATTACAAGTTTAAAGCGATGCCTTTGAAGCTGAAATTTAGTATACCTCTTTCCACTTCATGTTCTCCTGATATTTGGCCAAAATCTAGCGAAAATTTTCAGAATGCACAAAATTGGGCTTTGTAACAGGAGAACATGCCGTCGAAAAAGATGGCACAATGTAACGTCTCCGGAGAGCAAATCAAAGAGCGAGATGTGGCGCAGATGTTTCGAGACAGTGACTGATTAACGAAGAGACGCAGAATTTTCGAACGCCTCTTGAAAGGTCTGCGCCTCTTATTTGCAACTTTAAGGCGATGCCTTTGAAGCTGAAATTTAGTATACCTCTTTCCACTTCATGTTCTCCTGATATATTGGCCAAAATCTGGCGAACATTTTCAGAATGCACAAAATTGGGCTTTGTAACAGGAGAACATGCCGTCGAAAGAGATGGCACAATGTAACGTCTCCGGAGAGCAAATCAAAGAGCGAGATGTGGCGCAGATGTTTCGAGACAGTGACTGTTTAACGAAGAGTCGCACAATTTTCGAACGCCTCTTGAAAGGCCTGCGCCTCTGATTTGATACTTTTAAGCGATGCCTTTGAAGCTGAAATTTAGTATACCTCTTTCCACTTCATGTTCTCCTGATATATTGGCCAACATCTGGCGAAAATTTTCAGAATCCACAGAATTGGGCTTTGTAACAGGAGAACATGCCGTCGAAAGAGATGGCACAATGTAACGTCTCCGGAGAGCAAATCAAAGAGCGAGATGTGGCGCAGATGTTTCGAGACAGTGACTGATTAACGAAGAGACGCAGAATTTTCGAACGCCTCTTGAAAGGTCTGCGCCTCTTATGTGCAACTTTAAGGCGATGCCTTTGAAGCTGAAATTTAGTATACCTCTTTCCACTTCATGTTCTCCTGATATATTGGCCAAAATCTGGCGAACATTTTCAGAATGCACAAAATTGGGCTTTGTAACAGGAGAACATGCCGTCGAAAGAGATGGAACAAAGTAATGTCTCCGGAGAGCAAATCAAAGAGCGAGAAGTGGCGCAGATGTTTCGAGACAGTGACTGTTTAACGAAGACACGCAGAATTTTCGAACGCCTCTTGAAAGGCCTGCGCCTCTTATTTGCAACTTTAAGGCGATGCCTTTGAAGCTGAAATTTAGTATACCTCTTTCCACTTCATTTTCTCCTGATTTATTGGCCAAAATCTGGCGAAAATTTCGAGAATACACAAAATTGGGCTTTGTAACAGGAGAACATGCCGTGGAAAGAGATGGAACAAAGTAATGTCTCCGGAGAGCAAATCAAAGAGCGAGAAGTGGCGCAGGTGTTTCGGGACAGTGACTGTTTCACGAAGAGGCGCAGCATTTTCGAAAGCCTCTTGAAAGGTCTGCGCCTCTTATTTGCAACTTTAAGGCGATGCCTTTGAAGCTGAAATTTAGTATACCTCTTTCCACTTCATGTTCTCCTGATATATTGGCCAAAATCTGGCGAACATTTTCAGAATGCACAAAATTGGGCTTTGTAACAGGAGAACATGCCGTCGAAAGAGATGGCACAATGTAACGTCTCCGGAGAGCAAATCAAAGAGCGAGATGTGGCGCAGATGTTTCGAGACAGTGACTGTTTAACGAAGAGTCGCACAATTTTCGAACGCCTCTGGAAAGGCCTGCGCCTCTGATTTGATACTTTTAAGCGATGCCTTTGAAGCTGAAATTTAGTATACCTCTTTCCACTTCATGTTCTCCTGATATATTGGCCAACATCTGGCGAAAATTTTCAGAATCCACAGAATTGGGCTTTGTAACAGGAGAACATGCCGTCGAAAGAGATGGCACAAAGTAACGTCTCCGGAGGGCAATTCAATGAGCCAGAAGTGGCGCAGATGTTTCGAGCCAGTGACTGTTTAACGAAGACACGCAGAATTTTCGAACGCCTCTTGAAACGCCTGCGCCTCTGATTTGCAACTTTAAGGCGATGCCTTTGAAGCTGAAATTTAGTATACCTCTTTCCACTTCATGTTCTCCTGATATTTGGCCAGATTCTAGCGAAAATTTTCAGAATGCACAAAATTGGGCTTTGTAACAGGAGAACATGCCGTCGAAAGAGATGGCACAAAGTAACGTCTCCGGAGAGCAAATCAAGGAGCGAGAAGTGGCGCAGGTGTTTCGAGACAGTGACTCTTTAACGAAGTCACGCAGAATTATCGAACGCCTCTTGAAAGGCCTGCGCCTCTTAATTACAAGTTTAAGGCGA
>NW_027487010.1:0-18344 GCF_050908995.1 Andrena cerasifolii | reverse complement strand
GGTTCGTTGGTTCGTTGGTTCGTTGGTTCGTTGGTTCGTTGGTTCGTTGGTTCGTTGGTTCGTTGGTTCGTTGGTTCGTTGATTCGTTGTTTCGTTGGTTCGTTTGTACGTTTGTTCGTTGGTTCGTTGGTTCGTTGTTTCGTTGTTTCGTTGTTTCATTGTTTCGTTGTTTCGTTGTTTCGTTTTTTCGTTGTTTCGTTGTTTCGTTGTTTCGTTGTTTCGTTGTTTCGTTGGTTCTTTTGTTTCTTTGTCACTTTGTTCGTTTGTTCGTTTGTTCGTTTGTTCGTTTGTTCGTTTGTTCGTTTGGTCGTTGGTTCGTTGTTTCGTTGTTTCGTTGTTTCGTTGTTTCGTTGGTTCGTTGGTTCGTTGGTTCGTTGGTTCGTTGGTTCGTTGGTTCGTTGGTTCGTTGGTTCGTTGTTTCGTTGGTTCGTTGGTTCGTTTGTTCGTTTGTTCGTTTTGTTCGTTGGTTCGTTGGTTCGTTGGTTCGTTGGTTCGTTGGTTCGTTGGATCGTTGGTTCGTTGGTTCGTTGGTTCGTTGGTTCGTTGGTTCGTTGTTTCGTTTGTTCGTTTGTTCGTTTGTTTGTTTGTTTGTTGTTCGTTGGTTCGTTGGTTCGTTGGTTCGTTTGTTCGTTGGTTCGTTTGTTCGTTTGTTCGTTTGTTCGTTTGTTCGTTTGTTCGTTTGTTCGTTTGTTCGTTGGTTCGTTGGTTCGTTGGTTCGTTGGTTCGTTGGTTCGTTGGTTCGTTGGTTCGTTGGTTCGTTGGTTCGTTGGTTCGTTGGTTCGTTGGTTCGTTGTTCGTTGGTTCGTTGGTTCGTTGGTTCGTTGGTTCGTTGGTTCGTTGGTTCGTTGTTTCGTTGGTTCGTTGGTTCGTTTGTTCGTTTGTTCGTTTGTTCGTTTGTTCGTTTGTTCGTTTGTTCGTTTGTTCGTTTGGTCGTTGTTTCGTTGGTTCGTTGGTTCGTTGGTTCGTTGGTTCGTTGGTTCGTTGGTTCGTTGGTTCGTTGGTTCGTTGGTTCGTTGGTTCGTTTGTTCGTTTGTTCGTTTGTTTCGTTGGTTCGTTGGTTCGTTGGTTCGTTGGTTCGTTGGTTCGTTGGTTTCGTTGTTTTCGTTGTTTCGTTGGTTCGTTGGTTCGTTTGTTCGTTTGTTCGTTTGTTCGTTTGTTCGTTTGTTCGTTTGTTCGTTTGTTCGTTTGGTCGTTGTTTCGTTGGTTCGTTGGTTCGTTGGTTCGTTGTTTCGTTGTTTCGTTGGTTCGTTTGTTTCTTTGTCTCTTTGTTCGTTTGTTCGTTTGTTCTTTTGTTCGTTGTTTCGTGTTTCGTTGTTTCGTTGTTTCGTTGTTTCGTTGTTTCGTTGTTTCGTTGTTTCGTTGTTTCGTTGTTTCGTTGTTTCGTTGTTTCGTTGTTTCGTTGTTTCGTTGTTTCGTTGTTTCGTTGTTTCGTTGTTTCGTTGTTTCGTTGTTTCGTTGTTTCGTTGTTTCGTTGTTTCGTTGTTTCGTTGTTTCGTTGTTTCGTTGTTTCGTTGTTTCGTTGTTTCGTTGTTTCGTTGTTTCGTTGTTTCGTTATTTCGTTGTTTCGTTGTTTCGTTGTTTCGTTGTTTCGTTGGTTCTTTTGTTTCTTTGTCACTTTGTTCGTTTGTTCGTTGGTTCGTTGGTTCGTTGGTTCGTTGGTTCGTTGTTCCGTTGTTTCGTTGGTTCGTTGGTTCGTTGGTTCGTTGTTTCGTTGTTTCGTTGGTTCGTTGGTTCGTTGGTTCGTTGGTTCGTTGGTTCGTTGGTTCGTTGGTTCGTTGGTTCGGTGGTTCGTTTGTTCGTTTGTTCGTTTGTTCGTTGGTTCGTTGGTTCGTTGGTTCGTTGGTTCGTTGGTTCGTTGGTTCGTTGGTTCGTTGTTTCGTTGTTTCGTTGGTTCTTTTGTTTCTTTGTCACTTTGTTCGTTTTTTCGTTTGTTCGTTGGTTCGTTGGTTCGTTGGTTCGTTTGTTCGTTTGTTCGTTTGTTCGTTTGTTCCTTTGTTCCTTTGTTCGTTTGTTCGTTTGTTCGCTTGTTCGTTGGTTCGTTGGTTTGTTGGTTCGTTGGTTCGTTGGTTCGTTGGTTCGTTGGTTCGTTGGTTCGTTGGTTCGTTGGTTCGTTGGTTCGTTGGTTCGTTGGTTCGTTGGTTCGTTGGTTCGTTGGTTCGTTGGTTCGTTGGTTCGTTGGTTCGTTGGTTCGTTGGTTCGTTGGTTCGTTGTTTCGTTGTTTCGTTGTTTCGTTGTTTCGTTGTTTCGTTGTTTCGTTGTTTCGTTGTTTCGTTGTTTCGTTGTTTCGTTGTTTCGTTGTTTCGTTGTTTCGTTGTTTCGTTGTTTCGTTGTTTCGTTGTTTCGTTGTTTCGTTGTTTCGTTGGTTCGTTTGTTTCTTTGTCTCTTTGTTCGTTTGTTCGTTTGTTCGTTTGTTCGTTTGTTCTTTTGTTCGTTGGTTCGTTTGTTCGTTTGTTCGTTTGTTCGTTTGTTCGTTTGTTCGTTTGTTCGTTTGTTCGTTTGCTCTTTTGTTCGTTTGTTCGTTGGTTCGTTTGTTCGTTTGTTCGTTTGTTCTTTTGTTCGTTGGTTCGTTTGTTCGTTTGTTCGTTTGTTCGTTTGTTCGTTTGTTCGTTTGTTCGTTTGTTCGTTTGTTCGTTTGTTCGCTTGTTCGTTGGTTCGTTGGTTCGTTGGTTCGTTGGTTCGTTGGTTCGTTGGTTCGTTGGTTCGTTGGTTCGTTGGTTCGTTGGTTCGTTGGTTCGTTGGTTCGTTGGTTCGTTGGTTCGTTGGTTCGTTGGTTCGTTGGTTCGTTGGTTCGTTGTTTCGTTGTTTCGTTGTTTCGTTGTTTCGTTGTTTCGTTGTTTCGTTGTTTCGTTGTTTCGTTGTTTCGTTGTTTCGTTGTTTCGTTGTTTCGTTGTTTCGTTGTTTCGTTGTTTCGTTGTTTCGTTGTTTCGTTGTTTCGTTGTTTCGTTGTTTCGTTGTTTCGTTGTTTCGTTGGTTCGTTTGTTTCTTTGTCTCTTTGTTCGTTTGTTCGTTTGTTCGTTTGTTCGTTTGTTCTTTTGTTCGTTGGTTCGTTTGTTCGTTTGTTCGTTTGTTCGTTTGTTCGTTTGTTCGTTTGTTCGTTTGTTCGTTTGCTCTTTTGTTCGTTTGTTCGTTGGTTCGTTTGTTCGTTTGTTCGTTTGTTCTTTTGTTCGTTGGTTCGTTTGTTCGTTTGTTCGTTTGTTCGTTTGTTCGTTTGTTCGTTTGTTCGTTTTTTCGTTTGTTCGTTTGCTCTTTTGTTCGTTTGTTCGTTTGTTCGTTTGTTCGTAGGTTCGTTGGTTCGTTGGTTCGTTGGTTCGTTGGTTCGTTGGTTCGTTGGTTCGTTGGTTCGTTGGTTCGTTGGTTCGTTGGTTCGTTGGTTCGTTGGTTCGTTGGTTCGTTGTTTCGTTGTTTCGTTGTTTCGTTGTTTCGTTGTTTCGTTGTTTCGTTGTTTCGTTGTTTCGTTGTTTCGTTGTTTCGTTGTTTCGTTGTTTCGTTGTTTCGTTGTTTCGTTGTTTCGTTGTTTCGTTGTTTCGTTGTTTCGTTGTTTCGTTGTTTCGTTGTTTCGTTGTTTCGTTGTTTCGTTGTTTCGTTGTTTCGTTGTTTCGTTGTTTCGTTGTTTCGTTGTTTCGTTGTTTCGTTGTTTCGTTGTTTCGTTGTTTCGTTGGTTCTTTTGTTTCTTTGTCACTTTGTTCGTTTGTTCGTTGGTTCGTTGGTTCGTTTGTTCGTTTGTTCGTTTGTTCGTTTGTTCGTTTGTTCGTCGGTTCGTTGGTTCGTTGGTTCGTTGGTTCGTTGGTTCGTTGGTTCGTTGGTTCGTTGGTTCGTTTGTTCGTTTGTTCGTTTGTTCGTTGGTTCGTTGGTTCGTTGGTTCGTTGGTTCGTTGGTTCGTTGGTTCGTTGTTTCGTTGGTTCGTTGGTTCGTTTGTTCGTTTGTTCGTTTGTTCGTTTGTTCGTTTGTTCGTTTGTTCGTTTGGTCGTTGTTTCGTTGGTTCGTTGGTTCGTTGGTTCGTTGGTTCGTTGGTTCGTTGGTTCGTTGGTTCGTTGGTTCGTTGGTTCGTTGGTTCGTTGGTTCGTTTGTTCGTTTGTTCGTTTGTTCGTTGGTTCGTTGGTTCGTTGGTTCGTTGGTTCGTTGGTTCGTTGGTTCGTTGTTTCGTTGTTTCGTTGGTTCGTTGGTTCGTTTGTTCGTTTGTTCGTTTGTTCGTTTGTTCGTTTGTTCGTTTGTTCGTTTGGTCGTTGTTTCGTTGGTTCGTTGGTTCGTTGGTTCGTTGGTTCGTTGTTTCGTTGTTTCGTTGGTTCGTTTGTTTCTTTGTCTCTTTGTTCGTTTGTTCGTTTGTTCTTTTGTTCGTTGTTTCGTTGTTTCGTTGTTTCGTTGTTTCGTTGTTTCGTTGTTTCGTTGTTTCGTTGTTTCGTTGTTTCGTTGTTTCGTTGTTTCGTTGTTTCGTTGTTTCGTTGTTTCGTTGTTTCGTTGTTTCGTTGTTTCGTTGTTTCGTTGTTTCGTTGTTTCGTTGTTTCGTTGTTTCGTTGTTTCGTTGTTTCGTTGTTTCGTTGTTTCGTTGTTTCGTTGTTTCGTTGTTTCGTTGTTTCGTTGTTTCGTTGTTTCGTTGTTTCGTTGTTTCGTTGGTTCTTTTGTTTCTTTGTAACTTTGTTCGTTTGTTCGTTGGTTCGTTGGTTCGTTGGTTCGTTGGTTCGTTGTTCCGTTGTTTCGTTGGTTCGTTGGTTCGTTGGTTCGTTGTTTCGTTGGTTCGTTGGTTCGTTTGTTCGTTGGTTCGTTGGTTCGTTGGTTCGTTGGTTCGTTGGTTCGTTGGTTCGTTGGTTCGTTTGTTCGTTTGTTCGTTTGTTCGTTGGTTCGTTGGTTCGTTGGTTCGTTGGTTCGTTGGTTCGTTGGTTCGTTGTTTCGTTGTTTCGTTGGTTCGTTGGTTCGTTTGTTCGTTTGTTCGTTTGTTCGTTTGTTCGTTTGTTCGTTTGTTCGTTTGTTCGTTTGGTCGTTGTTTCGTTGTTTCGTTGGTTCGTTTGTTCGTTTGTTCGTTTGTTCGTTTGTTCGTTTGTTCGTTTGTTCGTTTGTTCGTTTGTTCGTTTGTTCGTTTGTTCGTTTGTTCGTTTGTTCGTTTGTTCGTTTGTTCGTTTGTTCGTTTGTTCGTTTGTTCGCTTGTTCATTTGTTCTTTTGTTCGTTTGTTCGTTGGTTCGTTTGTTCGTTTGTTCGTTTGTTCTTTTGTTCGTTGGTTCGTTTGTTCGTTTGTTCGTTTGTTCGTTTGTTCGTTTGTTCGTTTGTTCGTTTGTTCGTTTGTTCGTTTGTTCGTTTGTTCGCTTGCTCTTTTGTTCGTTTGTTCGTTTGTTCGTTTGTTCGTAGGTTCGTTGGTTCGTTGGTTCGTTGGTTCGTTGGTTCGTTGGTTCGTTGGTTCGTTGGTTCGTTTGTTCGTTGGTTCGTTGGTTCGTTGGTTCGTTGGTTCGTTGGTTCGTTGGTTCGTTGGTTCGTTTGTTCGTTTGTTCGTTTGTTCGTTGGTTCGTTGGTTCGTTGGATCGTTGGTTCGTTGGTTCGTTGGTTCGTTGGTTCGTTGGTTCGTTGGTTCGTTGGTTCGTTGGTTCGTTGGTTCGTTGGTCCGTTGGCTCGTTGGTCCTTTGGTTCGTTGGTTCGTTTGTTCGTTTGTTCGTTTGTTCGTTTGTTCGTTTGTTCGTCGGTTCGTTTGTTCGTTTGTTCGTTTGTTCGTTTGTTCGTTTGCTCTTTTGTTCGTTTGTTCGTTGGTTCGTTTGTTCGTTTGTTCGTTTGTTCTTTTGTTCGTTGGTTCGTTTGTTCGTTTGTTCGTTTGTTCGTTTGTTCGTTTGTTCGTTTGTTCGTTTTTTCGTTTGTTCGTTTGCTCTTTTGTTCGTTTGTTCGTTTGTTCGTTTGTTCGTTTGTTCGTAGGTTCGTTGGTTCGTTGGTTCGTTGGTTCGTTGGTTCGTTGGTTCGTTGGTTCGTTGGTTCGTTGGTTCGTTGGTTCGTTGGTTCGTTGGTTCGTTGGTTCGTTGGTTCGTTGTTTCGTTGTTTCGTTGTTTCGTTGTTTCGTTGTTTCGTTGTTTCGTTGTTTCGTTGTTTCGTTGTTTCGTTGTTTCGTTGTTTCGTTGTTTCGTTGTTTCGTTGTTTCGTTGTTTCGTTGTTTCGTTGTTTCGTTGTTTCGTTGTTTCGTTGTTTCGTTGTTTCGTTGTTTCGTTGTTTCGTTGTTTCGTTGTTTCGTTGTTTCGTTGTTTCGTTGTTTCGTTGTTTCGTTGTTTCGTTGTTTCGTTGTTTCGTTGTTTCGTTGTTTCGTTGGTTCTTTTGTTTCTTTGTCACTTTGTTCGTTTGTTCGTTGGTTCGTTGGTTCGTTTGTTCGTTTGTTCGTTTGTTCGTTTGTTCGTTTGTTCGTCGGTTCGTTGGTTCGTTGGTTCGTTGGTTCGTTGGTTCGTTGGTTCGTTGGTTCGTTGGTTCGTTTGTTCGTTTGTTCGTTTGTTCGTTGGTTCGTTGGTTCGTTGGTTCGTTGGTTCGTTGGTTCGTTGGTTCGTTGTTTCGTTGGTTCGTTGGTTCGTTTGTTCGTTTGTTCGTTTGTTCGTTTGTTCGTTTGTTCGTTTGTTCGTTTGGTCGTTGTTTCGTTGGTTCGTTGGTTCGTTGGTTCGTTGGTTCGTTGGTTCGTTGGTTCGTTGGTTCGTTGGTTCGTTGGTTCGTTGGTTCGTTGGTTCGTTTGTTCGTTTGTTCGTTTGTTCGTTGGTTCGTTGGTTCGTTGGTTCGTTGGTTCGTTGGTTCGTTGGTTCGTTGTTTCGTTGTTTCGTTGGTTCGTTGGTTCGTTTGTTCGTTTGTTCGTTTGTTCGTTTGTTCGTTTGTTCGTTTGTTCGTTTGGTCGTTGTTTCGTTGGTTCGTTGGTTCGTTGGTTCGTTGGTTCGTTGTTTCGTTGTTTCGTTGGTTCGTTTGTTTCTTTGTCTCTTTGTTCGTTTGTTCGTTTGTTCTTTTGTTCGTTGTTTCGTTGTTTCGTTGTTTCGTTGTTTCGTTGTTTCGTTGTTTCGTTGTTTCGTTGTTTCGTTGTTTCGTTGTTTCGTTGTTTCGTTGTTTCGTTGTTTCGTTGTTTCGTTGTTTCGTTGTTTCGTTGTTTCGTTGTTTCGTTGTTTCGTTGTTTCGTTGTTTCGTTGTTTCGTTGTTTCGTTGTTTCGTTGTTTCGTTGTTTCGTTGTTTCGTTGTTTCGTTGTTTCGTTGTTTCGTTGTTTCGTTGTTTCGTTGTTTCGTTGGTTCTTTTGTTTCTTTGTAACTTTGTTCGTAGGTTCGTTGGTTCGTTGGTTCGTTGGTTCGTTGGTTCGTTTGTTCGTTTGTTCGTTTGTTCGTTTGTTCGTTTGTTCGTTTGTTCGTTTGGTCGTTGTTTCGTTGGTTCGTTGGTTCGTTGGTTCGTTGGTTCGTTGTTTCGTTGTTTCGTTGGTTCGTTTGTTTCTTTGTCTCTTTGTTCGTTTGTTCGTTTGTTCTTTTGTTCGTTGTTTCGTTGTTTCGTTGTTTCGTTGTTTCGTTGTTTCGTTGTTTCGTTGTTTCGTTGTTTCGTTGTTTCGTTGTTTCGTTGTTTCGTTGTTTCGTTGTTTCGTTGTTTCGTTGTTTCGTTGTTTCGTTGTTTCGTTGTTTCGTTGTTTCGTTGTTTCGTTGTTTCGTTGTTTCGTTGTTTCGTTGTTTCGTTGTTTCGTTGTTTCGTTGTTTCGTTGTTTCGTTGTTTCGTTGTTTCGTTGTTTCGTTGTTTCGTTGTTTCGTTGTTTCGTTGGTTCTTTTGTTTCTTTGTAACTTTGTTCGTTTGTTCGGTGGTTCGTTGGTTCGTTGGTTCGTTGGTTCGTTGTTCCGTTGTTTCGTTGGTTCGTTGGTTCGTTGGTTCGTTGTTTCGTTGGTTCGTTGGTTCGTTTGTTCGTTGGTTCGTTGGTTCGTTGGTTCGTTGGTTCGTTGGTTCGTTGGTTCGTTGGTTCGTTTGTTCGTTTGTTCGTTTGTTCGTTGGTTCGTTGGTTCGTTGGTTCGTTGGTTCGTTGGTTCGTTGGTTCGTTGTTTCGTTGTTTCGTTGGTTCGTTGGTTCGTTTGTTCGTTTGTTCGTTTGTTCGTTTGTTCGTTTGTTCGTTTGTTCGTTTGTTCGTTTGGTCGTTGTTTCGTTGTTTCGTTGGTTCGTTTGTTCGTTTGTTCGTTTGTTCGTTTGTTCGTTTGTTCGTTTGTTCGTTTGTTCGTTTGTTCGTTTGTTCGTTTGTTCGTTTGTTCGTTTGTTCGTTTGTTCGTTTGTTCGTTTGTTCGTTTGTTCGTTTGTTCGTTTGTTCGTTTGTTCGTTTGTTCGCTTGTTCATTTGTTCTTTTGTTCGTTTGTTCGTTGGTTCGTTTGTTCGTTTGTTCGTTTGTTCTTTTGTTCGTTGGTTCGTTTGTTCGTTTGTTCGTTTGTTCGTTTGTTCGTTTGTTCGTTTGTTCGTTTGTTCGTTTGTTCGTTTGTTCGTTTGTTCGCTTGCTCTTTTGTTCGTTTGTTCGTTTGTTCGTTTGTTCGTAGGTTCGTTGGTTCGTTGGTTCGTTGGTTCGTTGGTTCGTTGGTTCGTTGGTTGGTTCGTTTGTTCGTTGGTTCGTTGGTTCGTTGGTTCGTTGGTTCGTTGGTTCGTTGGTTCGTTGGTTCGTTTGTTCGTTTGTTCGTTTGTTCGTTGGTTCGTTGGTTCGTTGGTTCGTTGGTTCGTTGGTTCGTTGGTTCGTTGGTTCGTTGGTTCGTTGGTTCGTTGGTTCGTTGGTTCGTTGGTTCGTTGGTCCGTTGGCTCGTTGGTCCTTTGGTTCGTTGGTTCGTTTGTTCGTTTGTTCGTTTGTTCGTTTGTTCGTTTGTTCGTCGGTTCGTTTGTTCGTTTGTTCGTTTGTTCGTTTGTTCGTTTGCTCTTTTGTTCGTTTGTTCGTTGGTTCGTTTGTTCGTTTGTTCGTTTGTTCTTTTGTTCGTTGGTTCGTTTGTTCGTTTGTTCGTTTGTTCGTTTGTTCGTTTGTTCGTTTGTTCGTTTTTTCGTTTGTTCGTTTGCTCTTTTGTTCGTTTGTTCGTTTGTTCGTTTGTTCGTAGGTTCGTTGGTTCGTTGGTTCGTTGGTTCGTTGGTTCGTTGGTTCGTTGGTTCGTTGGTTCGTTGGTTCGTTGGTTCGTTGGTTCGTTGGTTCGTTGGTTCGTTGGTTCGTTGTTTCGTTGTTTCGTTGTTTCGTTGTTTCGTTGTTTCGTTGTTTCGTTGTTTCGTTGTTTCGTTGTTTCGTTGTTTCGTTGTTTCGTTGTTTCGTTGTTTCGTTGTTTCGTTGTTTCGTTGTTTCGTTGTTTCGTTGTTTCGTTGTTTCGTTGTTTCGTTGTTTCGTTGTTTCGTTGTTTCGTTGTTTCGTTGTTTCGTTGTTTCGTTGTTTCGTTGTTTCGTTGTTTCGTTGTTTCGTTGTTTCGTTGTTTCGTTGTTTCGTTGTTTCGTTGTTTCGTTGTTTCGTTGGTTCTTTTGTTTCTTTGTCACTTTGTTCGTTTGTTCGTTGGTTCGTTGGTTCGTTTGTTCGTTTGTTCGTTTGTTCGTTTGTTCGTTTGTTCGTCGGTTCGTTGGTTCGTTGGTTCGTTGGTTCGTTGGTTCGTTGGTTCGTTGGTTCGTTGGTTCGTTTGTTCGTTTGTTCGTTTGTTCGTTGGTTCGTTGGTTCGTTGGTTCGTTGGTTCGTTGGTTCGTTGGTTCGTTGTTTCGTTGGTTCGTTGGTTCGTTTGTTCGTTTGTTCGTTTGTTCGTTTGTTCGTTTGTTCGTTTGTTCGTTTGGTCGTTGTTTCGTTGGTTCGTTGGTTCGTTGGTTCGTTGGTTCGTTGGTTCGTTGGTTCGTTGGTTCGTTGGTTCGTTGGTTCGTTGGTTCGTTGGTTCGTTTGTTCGTTTGTTCGTTTGTTCGTTGGTTCGTTGGTTCGTTGGTTCGTTGGTTCGTTGGTTCGTTGGTTCGTTGTTTCGTTGTTTCGTTGGTTCGTTGGTTCGTTTGTTCGTTTGTTCGTTTGTTCGTTTGTTCGTTTGTTCGTTTGTTCGTTTGGTCGTTGTTTCGTTGGTTCGTTGGTTCGTTGGTTCGTTGGTTCGTTGTTTCGTTGTTTCGTTGGTTCGTTTGTTTCTTTGTCTCTTTGTTCGTTTGTTCGTTTGTTCTTTTGTTCGTTGTTTCGTTGTTTCGTTGTTTCGTTGTTTCGTTGTTTCGTTGTTTCGTTGTTTCGTTGTTTCGTTGTTTCGTTGTTTCGTTGTTTCGTTGTTTCGTTGTTTCGTTGTTTCGTTGTTTCGTTGTTTCGTTGTTTCGTTGTTTCGTTGTTTCGTTGTTTCGTTGTTTCGTTGTTTCGTTGTTTCGTTGTTTCGTTGTTTCGTTGTTTCGTTGTTTCGTTGTTTCGTTGTTTCGTTGTTTCGTTGTTTCGTTGTTTCGTTGTTTCGTTGTTTCGTTGTTTCGTTGTTTCGTTGGTTCTTTTGTTTCTTTGTAACTTTGTTCGTTTGTTCGTTGGTTCGTTGGTTCGTTGGTTCGTTGGTTCGTTGTTCCGTTGTTTCGTTGGTTCGTTGGTTCGTTGGTTCGTTGTTTCGTTGGTTCGTTGGTTCGTTTGTTCGTTGGTTCGTTGGTTCGTTGGTTCGTTGGTTCGTTGGTTCGTTGGTTCGTTGGTTCGTTTGTTCGTTTGTTCGTTTGTTCGTTGGTTCGTTGGTTCGTTGGTTCGTTGGTTCGTTGGTTCGTTGGTTCGTTGTTTCGTTGTTTCGTTGGTTCGTTGGTTCGTTTGTTCGTTTGTTCGTTTGTTCGTTTGTTCGTTTGTTCGTTTGTTCGTTTGTTCGTTTGGTCGTTGTTTCGTTGTTTCGTTGGTTCGTTTGTTCGTTTGTTCGTTTGTTCGTTTGTTCGTTTGTTCGTTTGTTCGTTTGTTCGTTTGTTCGTTTGTTCGTTTGTTCGTTTGTTCGTTTGTTCGTTTGTTCGTTTGTTCGTTTGTTCGTTTGTTCGTTTGTTCGCTTGTTCATTTGTTCTTTTGTTCGTTTGTTCGTTGGTTCGTTTGTTCGTTTGTTCGTTTGTTCTTTTGTTCGTTGGTTCGTTTGTTCGTTTGTTCGTTTGTTCGTTTGTTCGTTTGTTCGTTTGTTCGTTTGTTCGTTTGTTCGTTTGTTCGCTTGCTCTTTTGTTCGTTTGTTCGTTTGTTCGTTTGTTCGTAGGTTCGTTGGTTCGTTGGTTCGTTGGTTCGTTGGTTCGTTGGTTCGTTGGTTCGTTTGTTCGTTGGTTCGTTGGTTCGTTGGTTCGTTGGTTCGTTGGTTCGTTGGTTCGTTGGTTCGTTTGTTCGTTTGTTCGTTTGTTCGTTGGTTCGTTGGTTCGTTGGTTCGTTGGTTCGTTGGTTCGTTGGTTCGTTGGTTCGTTGGTTCGTTGGTTCGTTGGTTCGTTGGTTCGTTGGTTCGTTGGTCCGTTGGCTCGTTGGTCCTTTGGTTCGTTGGTTCGTTTGTTCGTTTGTTCGTTTGTTCGTTTGTTCGTTTGTTCGTCGGTTCGTTGGTTCGTTTGTTCGTTTGTTCGTTTGTTCGTTTGTTCGTTTGTTCGTTTGTTCGTTTGTTCGTTTGTCGTTTGGTCGTTTTTTCGTTTGTTCGTTGGTTCGTTGGTTCGTTGGTTCGTTTGTTCGTTTGTTCGTTTGTTCGTTTGTTCCTTTGTTCCTTTGTTCGTTTGTTCGTTTGTTCGTTTGTTCGCTTGTTCGTTGGTTCGCTGGTTCGTTGGTTCGTTGGTTCGTTGGTTCGTTGGTTCGTTGGTTCGTTGGTTCGTTGGTTCGTTTGTTCGTTGGTTCGTTGGTTCGTTGGTTCGTTGGTTCGTTGGTTCGTTGGTTCGTTGGTTCGTTGTTTCGTTGTTTCGTTGTTTCGTTGTTTCGTTGTTTCGTTGTTTCGTTGTTTCGTTGTTTCGTTGTTTCGTTGTTTCGTTGTTTCGTTGTTTCGTTGTTTCGTTGTTTCGTTGTTTCGTTGTTTCGTTGTTTCGTTGTTTCGTTGTTTCGTTGTTTCGTTGTTTCGTTGTTTCGTTGTTTCGTTGTTTCGTTGTTTCGTTGTTTCGTTGTTTCGTTGTTTCGTTGTTTCGTTGTTTCGTTGTTTCGTTGTTTCGTTGTTTCGTTGTTTCGTTGTTTCGTTGTTTCGTTGTTTCGTTGTTTCGTTGTTTCGTTGTTTCGTTGTTTCGTTGTTTCGTTGTTTCGTTGTTTCGTTGTTTCGTTGTTTCGTTGTTTCGTTGTTTCGTTGTTTCGTTGTTTCGTTGTTTCGTTGTTTCGTTGTTTCGTTGTTTCGTTGTTTCGTTGTTTCGTTGTTTCGTTGTTTCGTTGTTTCGTTGTTTCGTTGTTTCGTTGTTTCGTTGTTTCGTTGTATCGTTGTTTCGTTGTTTCGTTGTTTCGTTGTTTCGTTGTTTCGTTGTTTCGTTGTTTCGTTGTTTCGTTGTTTCGTTGTTTCGTTGTTTCGTTGTTTCGTTGTTTCGTTGTTTCGTTGTTTCGTTGTTTCGTTGGTTCTTTTGTTTCTTTGTCACTTTGTTCGTTTGTTCGTTGGTTCGTTGGTTCGTTTGTTCGTTTGTTCGTTTGTTCGTTGGTTCGTTTGTTCGTTTGTTCGTTTGTTCGTTTGTTCGTTTGTTCGTTTGTTCGTTTGTTCGTTTGTTCGTTTGTTCGTTTGTTCGTTTGCTCTTTTGTTCGTTTGTTCGTTTGTTCGTTTGTTCGTAGGTTCGTTGGTTCGTTGGTTCGTTGGTTCGTTGGTTCGTTGGTTCGTTGGTTCGTTGGTTCGTTGGTTCGTTGGTTCGTTGGTTCGTTGGTTCGTTGGTTCGTTGGTTCGTTGGTCCGTTGGCTCGTTGGTCCTTTGGTTCGTTGGTTCGTTTGTTCGTTTGTTCGTTTGTTCGTTTGTTCGTCGGTTCGTTGGTTCGTTTGTTCGTTTGTTCGTTTGTTCGTTTGTTCGTTTGTTCGTTTGTTCGTTTGTCGTTTGCTCGTTTTTTCGTTTGTTCGTTGGTTCGTTGGTTCGTTGGTTCGTTTGTTCGTTTGTTCGTTTGTTCGTTTGTTCCTTTGTTCCTTTGTTCGTTTGTTCGTTTGTTCGTTTGTTCGCTTGTTCGTTGGTTCGTTGGTTCGTTGGTTCGTTGGTTCGTTGGTTCGTTGGTTCGTTGGTTCGTTGGTTCGTTTGTTCGTTGGTTCGTTGGTTCGTTGGTTCGTTGGTTCGTTGGTTCGTTGGTTCGTTGGTTCGTTGGTTCGTTGTTTCGTTGTTTCGTTGTTTCGTTGTTTCGTTGTTTCGTTGTTTCGTTGTTTCGTTGTTTCGTTGTTTCGTTGTTTCGTTGTTTCGTTGTTTCGTTGTTTCGTTGTTTCGTTGTTTCGTTGTTTCGTTGTTTCGTTGTTTCGTTGTTTCGTTGTTTCGTTGTTTCGTTGTTTCGTTGTTTCGTTGTTTCGTTGTTTCGTTGTTTCGTTGTTTCGTTGTTTCGTTGTTTCGTTGTTTCGTTGTTTCGTTGTTTCGTTGTTTCGTTGTTTCGTTGTTTCGTTGTTTCGTTGTTTCGTTGTTTCGTTGTTTCGTTGCTTCGTTGTTTCGTTGTTTCGTTGTTTCGTTGTTTCGTTGTTTCGTTGTTTCGTTGTTTCGTTGTTTCGTTGTTTCGTTGTTTCGTTGTTTCGTTGTTTCGTTGTTTCGTTGTTTCGTTGTTTCGTTGGTTCTTTTGTTTCTTTGTCACTTTGTTCGTTTGTTCGTTGGTTCGTTGGTTCGTTTGTTCGTTTGTTCGTTTGTTCGTTTGTTCGTTTGTTCGTCGGTTCGTTGGTTCGTTGGTTCGTTGGTTCGTTTGTTCGTTTGTTCGTTTGTTCGTTTGTTCGTTTGTTCGTTTGTTCGTTTGTTCGTTTGTTCGTTTGTTCGTTTGCTCTTTTGTTCGTTTGTTCGTTTGTTCGTTTGTTCGTAGGTTCGTTGGTTCGTTGGTTCGTTGGTTCGTTGGTTCGTTGGTTCGTTGGTTCGTTGGTTCGTTGGTTCGTTGGTTCGTTGGTTCGTTTGTTCGTTTGTTCGTTTGTTCGTTGGTTCGTTGGTTCGTTGGTTCGTTGGTTCGTTGGTTCGTTGGTTCGTTGTTTCGTTGTTTCGTTGTTTCGTTGTTTCGTTGTTTCGTTGTTTCGTTGTTTCGTTGTTTCGTTGTTTCGTTGTTTCGTTGTTTCGTTGTTTCGTTGTTTCGTTGTTTCGTTGGTTCTTTTGTTTCTTTGTCACTTTGTTCGTTTGTTCGTTGGTTCGTTGGTTCGTTGGTTCGTTGGTTCGTTGTTCCGTTGTTTCGTTGGTTCGTTGGTTCGTTGGTTCGTTGGTTCGTTGGTTCGTTGGTTCGTTGGTTCGTTGGTTCGTTGGTTCGTTGGTTCGGTGTTTCGTTTGTTCGTTTGTTCGTTTGTTCGTTTGTTCGTTTGTTCGTTTGCTCTTTTGTTCGTTTGTTCGTTTGTTCGTTTGTTCGTTGGTTCGTTGGTTCGTTGGTTCGTTGGTTCGTTGGTTCGTTGGTTCGTTGGTTCGTTGGTTCGTTGATTCGTTGGTTCGTTGGTTCGTTGGTTCGTTGGTTCGTTGGTTCGTTGGTTCGTTGGTTCGTTGGTTCGTTGGTTCGTTGGTTCGTTGGTTCGTTGGTTCGTTGGTTCGTTGGTTCGTTGGTTCGTTGTTTCGTTGTTTCGTTGTTTCGTTGTTTCGTTGTTTCGTTGTTTCGTTGTTTCGTTGTTTCGTTGTTTCGTTGTTTCGTTGTTTCGTTGTTTCGTTGGTTCTTTTGTTTCTTTGTCACTTTGATCGTTTGTTCGTTTGTTCGTTTGTTCGTTTGTTCGTTTGTTCGTTTGTTCGTTTGTTCGTTTGTTCGTTTGTTCGTTTGTTCGTTTGTTCGTTTGTTCGTTTGTTCATTTGTTCTTTTGTTCGTTTGTTCGTTGGTTCGTTGGTTCGTTGGTTCGTTGGTTCGTTGGTTCGTTGGTTCGTTGGTTCGTTGGCTCGTTGGTCCTTTGGTTCGTTGGTTCGTTTGTTCGTTTGTTCGTTTGTTCGTTTGTTCGTTTGTTCGTCGGTTCGTTGGTTCGTTGGTTCGTTGGTTCGTTGGTTCGTTGGTTCGTTGGTTCGTTGGTTCGTTGGTTCGTTTGTTCGTTTGTTCGTTTGTTCGTTTGTTCGTTGGTTCGTTGGTTCGTTGGTTCGTTGGTTCGTTGGTTCGTTGGTTCGTTGGTTCGTTGGTTCGGTGTTTCGTTGGTTCGTTTGTTCGTTTGTTCGTTTGTTCGTTTGTTCGTTTGTTCGTTTGTTCGTTTGTTCGTTTGGTCGTTGTTTCGTTGGTTCGTTGGTTCGTTGGTTCGTTGTTTCGTTGGTTCGTTTGTTTCTTTGTCTCTTTGTCTCTTTGTTCGTTTGTTCGTTTGTTCATTTGTTCGTTTGTTCGTTTGTTCGTTTGTTCGTTTGTTCGTTTGTTCGTTTGTTCGTTTGTTCGTTTGTTCGTTTGCTCGTTTGCTCGTTTGTTCGTTTGTTCGTTTGCTCGATTGTTTCGTTGTTTCGTTGTTTCGTTGGTTCTTTTGTTTCTTTGTCACTTTGATCGTTTGTTCGTTTGTTCGTTTGTTCGTTTGTTCGTTTGTTCGTTTGTTCGTTTGTTCGTTTGTTCGTTTGTTCGTTTGTTCGTTTGTTCGTTTGTTCATTTGTTCTTTTGTTCGTTTGTTCGTTGGTTCGTTGGTTCGTTGGTTCGTTGGTTCGTTGGTTCGTTGGTTCGTTGGTTCGTTGGCTCGTTGGTCCTTTGGTTCGTTGGTTCGTTTGTTCGTTTGTTCGTTTGTTCGTTTGTTCGTTTGTTCGTCGGTTCGTTGGTTCGTTGGTTCGTTGGTTCGTTGGTTCGTTGGTTCGTTGGTTCGTTGGTTCGTTGGTTCGTTTGTTCGTTTGTTCGTTTGTTCGTTTGTTCGTTGGTTCGTTGGTTCGTTGGTTCGTTGGTTCGTTGGTTCGTTGGTTCGTTGGTTCGTTGGTTCGGTGTTTCGTTGGTTCGTTTGTTCGTTTGTTCGTTTGTTCGTTTGTTCGTTTGTTCGTTTGTTCGTTTGTTCGTTTGGTCGTTGTTTCGTTGGTTCGTTGGTTCGTTGGTTCGTTGTTTCGTTGGTTCGTTTGTTTCTTTGTCTCTTTGTCTCTTTGTTCGTTTGTTCGTTTGTTCATTTGTTCGTTTGTTCGTTTGTTCGTTTGTTCGTTTGTTCGTTTGTTCGTTTGTTCGTTTGTTCGTTTGTTCGTTTGCTCGTTTGCTCGTTTGTTCGTTTGTTCGTTTGCTCGATTGTTCGTTTGTTCGTTGGTTCGTTGGTTCGTTGGTTCGTTGTTTCGTTTGTTCGTTCGTTCGTTTGTTCGTTTGTTCGTTTGTTCGTTGGTTCGTTGGTTCGTTGGTTCGTTGGTTCGTTGGTTCGTTTGTTCTTTGTTCGTTTGTTCGTTTGTTCGTTGGTTCGTTGGTTCGTTGGTTCGTTGGTTCGTTGTTTCGTTGTTTCGTTGGTTCGTTGGTTCGTTGGTTCGTTGGTTCGTTGGTTCGTTGGATAGTTGGTTCGTTGGTTCGAAGGTTCGTTGGTTCGTTGGTTCGTTGGTTCGTTGGTTCGTTGTTTCGTTGTTTCGTTGTTTCGTTGTTTCGTTGGTTCGTTGGTTCGTTGGTTCGTTGGTTCGTTGGTTCGTTGGTTCGTTGGTTCGTTGGTTCGTTGGTTCGTTGGTTCGTTGGTTCGTTGTTTCGTTGTTTCGTTGTTTCGTTGTTTCGTTGTTTCGTTGTTTCGTTGTTTCGTTGTTTCGTTGTTTCGTTGTTTCGTTGTTTCGTTGTTTCGTTGTTTCGTTGTTTCGTTGTTTCGTTGTTTCGTTGTTTCGTTGTTTCGTTGTTTCGTTGTTTCGTTGTTTCGTTGTTTCGTTGTTTCGTTGTTTCGTTGTTTCGTTGTTTCGTTGTTTCGTTGTTTCGTTGTTTTGTTGTTTCGTTGTTTCGTTGGTTCTTTTGTTTCTTTGTCACTTTGTTCGTTTGTTCGTTTGTTCGTTGGTTCGTTGGTTCGTTGGTTCGTTGGTTCGTTGGTTCGTTGGTTCGTTGGTTCGGTGTTTCGTTGGTTCGTTTGTTCGTTTGTTCGTTTGTTCGTTTGTTCGTTTGTTCGTTTGTTCGTTTGTTCGTTTGTTCGTTTGTTCGTTTGTTCGTTTGTTCGTTTGTTCGTTTGTTCGTCGGTTCGTTGGTTCGTTGTTTCGTTGGTTCGTTGGTTCGTTGGTTCGTTGGTTCGTTGTTTCGTTGTTTCGTTGGTTGTTTTGTTTCTTTGTCACTTTGTTCGTTTGTTCGTTGGTTCGTTGGTTCGTTGTTCCGTTGTTTCGTTGGTTCGTTGGTTCGTTGGTTCGTTGGTTCGTTGGTTCGTTGGTTCGTTGGTTCGTTGGTTCGTTGGTTCGTTGGTTCGTTGGTTCGTTGGTTCGTTGGTTCGTTGGTTCGTTGGTTCGTTGGTTCGTTGTTTCGTTGGTTCGTTTGTTCGTTTGTTCGTTTGTTCGTTGGTTCGTTGGTTCGTTGGTTCGTTGTTCCGTTGTTTCGTTGGTTCGTTGGTTCGTTGGTTCGTTGGTTCGTTGGTTCGTTGTTTCGTTGTTTCGTTGGTTCGTTTGTTCGTTTGTTCGTTTGTTCGTTTGTTCGTTTGTTCGTTTGTTCGTTTGTTCGTTTGTTCGTTGGTTCGTTGGTTCGTTGGTTCGTTGTTTCGTTGGTTCGTAGGTTCGTTGTTTCGTTGGTTCGTTGGTTCGTTGGTTCGTTGGTTCGTTGGATCGTTGGTTCGTTGGTTCGAAGGTTCGTTGGTTCGTTGGTTCGTTGGTTCGTTGGTTCGTTGTTTCGTTGTTTCGTTGGTTCGTTGGTTCGTTGGTTCGTTGGTTCGTTGGTTCGTTGGTTCGTTGGTTCGTTGGTTCGTTGTTTCGTAGGTTCGTTGGTTCGTTGGTTCGTTGGTTCGTTGGTTCGTTGGTTCGTTGGTTCGTTGGTTCGTTGGTTCGTTGTTTCGTTGTTTCGTTGTTTCGTTGTTTCGTTGTTTCGTTGTTTCGTTGTTTCGTTGTTTCGTTGTTTCGTTGTTTCGTTGTTTCGTTGTTTCGTTGTTTCGTTGTTTCGTTGTTTCGTTGTTTCGTTGTTTCGTTGTTTCGTTGTTTCGTTGTTTCGTTGTTTCGTTGTTTCGTTGTTTCGTTGTTTCGTTGGTTCGTTTGTTTCTTTGTCTCTTTGTTCGTTTGTTCGTTTGTTCGTTTGTTCGTTTGTTCTTTTGTTCGTTGGTTCGTTTGTTCGTTTGTTCGTTTGTTCGTTTGTTCGTTTGTTCGTTTGTTCGTTTGTTCGTTTGTTCGTTTGTTCGTTTGTTCGTTTGTTCGTTTGTTCGTTTGTTCGTTTGTTCGTTTGTTCGTTTGCTCTTTTGTTCGTTTGTTCGTTTGTTCGTTTGTTCGTAGGTTCGTTGGTTCGTTGGTTCGTTGGTTCGTTGGTTCGTTGGTTCGTTGGTTCGTTGGTTCGTTGGTTCGTTGGTTC